>NC_068364.1:63773903-63876403 GCF_020536995.1 Dreissena polymorpha
AAGAAATTACAGCATACTTTATTAAAAAACACTTTTGAACAATACAAAAGTGTTTTACGCATAAACATCATGGCTGGAAAAAGGGAACATTTTATACAGATGATGTTTGTAGTAAAAGTGCTACAATGATATAAAAATGCACGTTTTAGTTCTGTTGTGCATGGGATATTTCTACAACTTGTTGAACCATTATTCATAAAGCATTAGTGACCACAATATAACACATGGTATTGTTCATTTCAGGAGTATGTGAGGATCTCGCATGCAATATACCTTTATATTGACATTCACCATTTTGAAACAATTAAAATCTTTAACATTATCGGGCAACGAGGGACGCATTGCTCGTCTTTGAGCACAAGTAAACGTGCAATACTTCTTTACTTCAATTATTATCAAATCAATATATACCAATTCAGAAAACGATGACACCATAGCTGTATAAATCGATATATGGAAAATACAGGTAAGTTGAATGCCTGCGGTCAAATCCAATCACATTTTTTCCGGTGGCCGTTTAATTCTAAATACAATACATTAACTGGCTGATAATGGCAATTTCTGTCTTCAATGAAATGCATTACGACCAATTTTAAGCCAATATCTACTCGTATGATTTACAGAACTTATATATCCATCTATCGGTCCGTTATTCCGTCAGTCGGTTCGTCGTTACGAGACTTACCCTAGAACACATGGTTCGTATGATATCAATACCGCTTGCTTGAAATCTTTAAACGTATGTTATATGTGGGAATCGCAGTGGCATCACATTGATATTGGACTTATTTCGGACAGATGCTAATTCGAAAGGTTCAAATTCTTGCTTAAATCAAACTCAAGCGTCTCATTTAAAATCATTTTGGCTTGCTACAAACTGGTCTACCATTCCAGAGGTCCCCGATTCAATTTCTGGCCGGGGCACTGGAAATTTCAGAAATACTTCAAGTGTTTCCCACCCAACTAGAGATGTACTGGTATGAAACCCAGGTAATTCTTGCGTGTATCAGTGCTATACACTGATGAGCACGTAAAAGAACCAAGGGATTTATTCGCAAAGAGCTAGGGTATTGCATCCGGATTCCTTGTATCTCAATACTGTCTCTTCTGCTTGCTGTCTCTTCAGCAAAAACCAAAGGACCCCATTGGAAATAAGTGCTTGCACTAAATGGGTTATCCTTGACCGCAAGGTCAAAAGGAATACAATACAATACAACATTTATCTAATATCGGAAAAGGCTAATTCGAAAGGTTCAAATTCTTGGTCAAATAAAGATCAAGCGTCTAATCTCAAATCATTTCGGCTTGCTAAAACATTGATCTAATATCGGACAAGGCAAATTCGAAAGGTTCATATTCTTGGTCAAATAAATCTCAAGCGTCTAATCTCAAATCTTATCGTCTTGCTACAAATATTGATCTAATTTCGGACAACGCTAATTCGAAAGGTTCAATTTCTTGGTTAAATCAAGATCAAGCGTCTAATCTAAAATAATTTCGGCTTGCTACATACATTGGTCTAATTTCGGACAAGGCTCCGCTAATTTGAAATGTTTAAATTCTTGGTAAAATCAAAATCAAGCGACGCATCTCAACTCATTTCAGCTTGCTACAAACATTGATCTAATTTCGGACAAGGCTTATTCGACAGGTTCAAATTGTGTGCGAAATCAATTCAAGCGTCTAATCTCAACTCATTTTGGTTTGCTACAAACATTGATCTAAATTCAGACAAGGCTAATTCGAAAGGTTCAAATTCTTGGTTAACTCAAACTCAAGCGTCTCATCTCGCCACATTTTGGCTTGCCACAAAAATTGATCTCATTTCGGACAAAGGCTAATTCGAAAGGTTCAAATTCTTGGTCAAATAGAGATCAAGCGTCTCATCTCAATTCATTTTCACTTGATACAGAACGTTGATACTTGCATGTATGCTATCTATACTCACTAGCACTACTACCACGTCACGTTACTTCATGTTAACCTTGACATTGAGCTTCTTTTCGACATGTTAAGAACGTTCATGATTGAACGCATTTCATTTTACCACAATAACGCATAACATACAAAACATGTGCCTCCTTTCAATATCGAACCATAATTTGATATTTGCTGTTTTGTTCGATCAATATATTGTAATAATAAATTAAAAGGCCTCATCAATAGAGATAAGACAATATTTAAAACGTTGCTGAAGAATGTTTGTTAAGCAATTGTGTTGAAGTGAGTGTTATGGTTAAATTATAATATTATAGCTAATATTTTATTTTATTTACATATACACAAATATTATTCTTAGTTGTCCAAGTTTTAACATGTTTATTATTCTACTAAATTGCAGGTCACAGTTACCGGCCTTGGTAAGTGACCCTACACACTGAGCACGGAGGCTGGTATGAGTTAGCAATCGAATGACTGCAGTAGGTACAGAGATGCGCGAATATTTGAAATAATTTTCATTCTTATTACCTTTATCAACTCACATTGACTATCATACGCTTAAGTTAACATTAAAAAAACATTGCATAAATAACCTGATACAAAAACATAGTCATGTTACGTTGACCGCGAATTTTTCGGGAGGCGGAAAACTACAACGGGCGAGGCATGGTATGGTATTGCGCAAGGGGGGGTTAGAGGGTTAGGGTTAGGGTTTGGGTTAGTGTTAGGGGTCGGGTTAGGGTTTGGGTTAGCCTAAACCCAACCCTTACCCTAACCCGACCCCTAATCCTAACCCTTACCCTAACCCTTTTTTGGGGTTATCACCCCTGACCATGCCTCGCCTGTTGTAGTTTTCCGCCTCTCGAAATTTCCCATAAAAATAACAATTTATTTCGACCAGCTGTTATGGTTATGGTCAAATTAAACGTTTTGCCGATAATGCTTTAACGAGATCTGCTTTGACTCAGTCAGTATCCAAGTCGGTCCCCTCATATAAACTTGTTGACGCAACTTTGTGATTACTGAGCATTTTGAAATAGTCAAGATGGCCGCCAATATAGTATATAGCAACTTGTTTATGTCATGATGTTGACATCGTATGTCATGTATAATATTAGTTTACACAGGGAGTAATCACATGATAAACAAGATGGCGACGTCTATTCAGAGGCAGTTATTTTCGCCGTTTTATACCCTTTATTATATGTATTAATTGTTTAACTTTAGCTCACTTTTGAGCCATATCAGCAAGAAAGTGATTAGCGTTTATTTCGTATTAATATTCGCTCTATATCTCGACTTAACTCGCTGCAAAATTTCTTAACGGGCTACAAAAGTACAGCTCCCACTGTAAATGTTTCGTAGTATATACATAGCATTTTTTTATGGAACTACGTAGACATCAACGACATTGTTCCATACTAGTATATAGGAACTTGTTTTACGTTACGGTGCATGAATCGTAGGCATTCTACGAGACAAATTTATAGCAACGTGTTTTATGTCATGATTAAATGTTAATTTACTAGACTTAATGCAAACCGGCTAAGTGCAGCTGTCTTTACAAATGTTCAAACTGGAACTTTGCACATAACCTTAATGGTCATCGTCCGGATCAAAATAGAACCTATTGCAAATGGATAGAAGAAATTTATATGTTTGCTTCTTTTAATAGTTTTTTATGATTTTCCAAGGCGTTATCAATTTTGCTTCGTAAATATCTTTTAGCGAAAAAAACATTATGATGTTAAAAATAATAATTTATTCTATATTGAACCTATTACTGAGCTGGGACACGTCTTCTCGGTAGACTTAGCATACTTAACCTTGTATTGATCAGGTTATGACGTTAAACATTGATATGTTTGAATGAATCACCTCAGCGTGTGTCTTTTGTTTCGTAAAAGTAGATTCAGTAATGCATCGGTGATTCACAAACGCCTGAATACTTCACCAGGTATGGGCCCTCATTCATCAATCAATCGATTTACGTCGAAAAAATGGTTAGTCCATTATGGAAAAATTGATCCTTCATTATGCATTATCCACACATGACAATTTCTGAATCGAACACCCGTCTTCAATCAATAAAAACTCAAACCATTAATAGGCTGATATAATGATATAATGATAACAATGCGAATAAGCCTATAGTTTTTTAATAACAAATACTACAAAGTTAAAAAAAAGTTAATCATGTTAACATATTAAATTGCATTACATGTACATGTAGACATTTTGAGAGAGTAATGATCATAAAACAATCTGTATACGAGAAATGCAATTATTCAGTTTCAACTTTAATTTACAAGCATTTACAAGCGATTTTGTTGCTCTATTGACAAAATGACCAGTTCCGGATATCTACACTCCTGCTGTCGAGAAGCACCTTATACCATTCTGAATTGTATTGAGTTTCAAACACCCAAATAAGGTAACGTGAATATTTCACATTACTCAAAAGGCCACATAGGGAATTCCTTATTAAAGAAGCTATTAAGGAGCTGAACACTTCAAAAGATTAATGTGGTTGAAGAACATAAAATAAAGATGTGGATAATTTGAAAAATTGTGGATCGGGAAAGTCTCTCAATTATTTACAAACATTGAAGGTGTTGAAGATCACCAAACGTTACATATAGCGTAATACTTAAAACCTTCCATGTTTACAGAACATTTTCGCTGCTTATTAGTGCGTACACACTGGATATATCGGTAGTTACAAATCACTTCTTGCCCCCTTAATAATAATAATTAAAAAAACACATCAATGGCTTCCTTGGCTTTTACACTAACATAAGCGCAATTTTGAACAATTAACCCATTTTTGCCTAGCGTCTAAAAAAAGGCCTTGGCAAACAGCGTAGACCCAGATGAGACGCCGCATGATGCGGCGTCTCATCTGGGTCTGCGCTGTTTGCTGAAAGGAATTTCTGTAAGAAATACTCTAAATATAGAAATAAATATACTAGACATTCCTAATTTTGGAAATACCTTGATCCAATTTAGAAGGATGGGAGAGTCCTATAGGCATAAATGGGTTAAGACAATAATAATGCATCTTCGATTTCCAAGAGACCCCAAGCCACTGTGCGTATAACGGTACTCAAACAAAAAATATCCAAGCGAGCCTATGCTCATTTTACACTGAATGTGGCCATATGTGTATGTAAATTTTATGTCACTAAATAACGTATTCACTCATAAAAAATAAGTAATAGTAATATCAACAACAGTCCATTAAATACGTACATAGAAGATATTTGTTGGTTTCGGTAGATTATCACACACAAAAAACGAGCGAATAATCAATGAAATTAATGTTTTAACAAGTGGCGCAGCGAAGCAAAGACATGTAAAATTACATATACAAAATAGAAATATTGTTTCAAGATACTAAGTTATCCTTTCGTCGCCATGGAAGACAAACAATGCCCTGATGTTGATGTTATGGACAACTAAGACGCAATACAGTTATTCATTCTAAAATAAAAATCCACGAGTTTGTCAGATTTTCCATTTCGGTGCAGGAAAGGATCCACGGGTCTTTGCCAGTGATTCAATATAAATATATTTGAGACGCGCTCTGTGAAAAGGGAGTTTAATGCATGTGCGTATAGTTTCGCGCCAGATGAGCTTGTACAGTCCGCACAGGCAAATCGGGGACGAGCACTATCCGCCTGAACTGGATTTTTGCTTAGAAGAGACTTTCTTCAAACGAATAGTATCATACAAGCGGAAAGAGTCGTTCCTGATTACCCTGTGCGAACTACACAGGCTTATCTGGGACGCCACTTAACGCACATGCAATAAACCACCTTTTCACAGAGAACGATCCGTTTATTTGTCAAATCATAATTTCATTAATAAGTTTGCTGTTTCTTCGTGAAAGGCCTGTTCGATTTTCGCCCTCCGTCATCGCAGGTACTTCTAACATAAATAAACTTCAGTCCACCCACAGGGAGGCCTGAGCCTTCCAGTGGTGCTGCTTCCTAGAAAACTCGATCATAATGAAATATCCCATTAAACAGAAAGCAATCGCATTACACCCACCATCACATGGGCATAGACACTGATCCTATATCGGACTGAGACAATTTTAATACGTTCAAATATTTTAATCCAATTCACGCGTTTCATCTTACTTCATTTCCCCTTAATGAGAGTGATCCGAAAGGTTCAATGCATTTCTATTGGAAAAAAATAATTGACCTTAACAATTTAAGCGTTCAATAACCCAGTGCCTGGTATGTATTGCTCGAATAAATACTGTTTATCTGACTAAATATACTACTTGTATAAAACTTATTAAAATATTTAAATTCTAATATAGACGCCTTAAAAATATTTATTAAATAGTCTCATTCTAAAGAACTTTATGCGAACCAACTGAAAATGAAATGAAAATGTCTAATGAATTGAATTATACGTAATGCATAACTAGAGTGTTTTTTAAAAATACAGTTCGTTGAGATTTCATCGTTAATTGAATACAATTCATTATATGTGGGATTTGCTTTGTCAATTATTATCATGTGCACGTAATGAAATTATAAATTATGTTTTTTATAATATTCAACGCTAAAGACAACACTTTCGTTCCCATGATATGCGCCACAAGTTATAACTGTCAAACATTAACTTGATTAAACTGTATTTTAAAATATGTTTATGCATATGTTTTGTTCATGTTTCTATGTGAAGAAAGCATAGCCCTTGTGTTAAATTTGACTTTTCACTAATTCCTTTTTAGACACAACTCTCTGTTAGACACGTTAATTTTGAATAATACAATGTTATTTATAAACAACAGAAGAACCAAGCTTTTAGGTGATCGCAAAAGATTGAACTTTTGTTGAGCCAAATTTTGGCACAATTATTGTCCTTTGTCATTTCAACAAATGTTGAATATATGTAATATTTGGTATTAACTCTCGCTACAACTGCTTAATAAACTCGTCCAAACGTTCAAATCTTCATAGTAAATGCAGTAATTTCGGTTACGAATCATTTTAGCACCATGAAAAGTTGTTTAACCAGTGTAGAACATGTCATTCCGCCAAAAACCTAAGATTTCTACACTAGTACAGGCCCTTTTCACATTCCCGATACCGAGTGCTGAAAGGGTTGCTTCCCTTGATATAAAGCATTAACCACGAGGAACACTATGTTGAAGATTGGAGTGTTTATATAAGAACTTTGATGATTAGTGGATAAAATATATTTAAACAAGGAAATACAACATCAGTGTGTTATGTTATTAAATTTTTTATCCATTCATCATAACATTGCCGCTATAAACACTCCCATCTTCCGCATCGTGTTCCTCGTGGTACATGATTCATATGAAGGGAAGCAACTCCCACTGCACTCGATATCGGGAATGTGAAAAGGGCCTGTACTGGAGTATAAATCGTAGGTTCTTCGCAGAATAACATTTTCAACACTGGTTTAAACCACTAGGCCATGATGCCAAAAATAAAATAATATATGAAGGTCAAAGGGTGGTCATTAGATCATTTTAGATTATGGTGTCATAGTTTTGGCGACAATACGACAACGTTCTGCGAGTCTCACTCAAGAAGGGTCGAACACACGTCAATGCCACTCTTGATCAGCAAACAAATTATTGCTTAAATCTGCAATCTCCGGAAGAGTCCGGAGATAGCCGATGAATAACGATTGACTGTAAACGCAAATTAACTCCGTTATTCGGTCTTTTCGTAACTAAAGGAGTTGTCTCCCATTCGGGTAGGTATCACGAGTATCCCGGGTTAAGGTTACAATACACTAAATGATCGCTTCATGTAGGGCTGTACTCTCTAAAAAAATATCATAGTTGACAGGAAGGCATGTTTTACACTTTTTACCATTATTCGTGTGTTATCTTGCGGTGATAATTGGTAGGGCATGAATAGGTGTTCACTACTGAATCCCTGAAATATGATACACGTGAAGACTATAGTAAACCATTGCACTAGAAAAGGTTACATTCCACTAAGAAACGGCCGGAAAAAAAAGTTGCAAAAACAGTTGATTTTGATTTGTGTCAAGTTCTTTCTTGCATTGTACATGACATATCTTTTTTATTGCATAAATCGATTCCGCTTAGAATGGCCTTTAAGAAAAGGTATGGTTATGGGGGTCTCTATGTGCAAAATGTTGCATTTATTTTCGCTCAAAGTTGTCGCATTTACATTGAATTATATAGGGAAATTATTTAGTGTATTATGACCTAAAAAAAGATCCATCTGAAATGCGTATATGACTCATATCCGCGGACATGACCGAAAAGTGCGGTTATGGACAAATATAAGCAATATCGACACTTTTTCTGCAATGTTCCTTTCAATGTTTAATGAAAAATACACAATATGTATTAAATATGAAAGGTAAAAATATCTTATATTTGATTGTTACTATATATTATAGTTAATTGGTACGTACAAATATGCACGTTATTTTATTTATTCAAATGAACACAGGATATCGTAGTGCTACATTTAAAGCCACACACCTTGAAATGAAATGTTATTGTTTAAGAGTTTAACTTAAGATTTTCGCTGGGATAATTACGTCATTTCGTTAAATAAATGACGTCATTTCACAATTAAAAGTGAACATTATCGATAATTTTCACTGTTAATGTTCAATGTTTAAAATAGTTAAATTATCAGTTTTCATTCACTGATTTTGCTCAATAAACCACCGGAAAGCATAAAATAAATAGTAACAATCAAATATAAGATATTGTTACCTTGCATAAAGTAATTATAGCACAACAAATATAGATCCTTTATTGGATATACCACAATCGTCGATTTTATCATATTCGCGCATTTAAAATCATCATTTATTTTCAAATGAAAAATGCCACTTGAAACAGTGACATTTAAGACAATATTTACTGCATTCATAACATTCAGTATATTTAAATAAATTCAACATTATGTATTCAAATAAAATATAACCAGGGAAAAGTAACATCATTAATTACTTGTGGTCTGGCAATAATCGGCCCAAAATTACTTTACTATTTTCTAAATAATATTGTATATCTAAATACTTAAGTTTTGAGACGACATCAAGAATAATATTACATGCAGTATATTATATAAAAATAATGTAAACTTATACAACAAAACATATGTGGTGTCGGCGTGGTTATATTGTTTGTAATGTGTAGCCCTAAAACAATCTTCTGGCACTCCGTCATGTTGGCGGATATGAATTTAGAGTTGGAAAAATAAGAATGTCTATTAAATTGTTATATTTTGAGACAATAATAACATATTTAACACATATTGTGTTATTTTATTATTAAACATTGAAATAAACATTGCAGAAAAAGTGTCGACATTGCCTTTATTCGTCCATATCCGCACTTTTTGGTCATATCCGCATTTTAGACGAACCGCTTTTACCCGGGATACTCGTGATACCTACCCGAATGGGAGACAACTTCTTAGTTACGACATTCCCGAATGTATGGGCTTATTGCCAGGTTAAACACGAAAGATTTACGAAAATGTGTATGCGTTAAAAAGTCGATATTATATTAAACAAATTGACAACGAAATACGTTGCGTTGCGATAAATATTCATGAAGGTATTTATTTTACTAGAAACAGGCTCTACTTTCTCAAAAATAACATTAGTCAGTATGTTTATTGCGAACTTACATCTTGAAGTCGTCAACGTTAAGGTACGTTTAAAAATGCTTTATTGCGAACATATGACGCTTATGTTGCTATTCCGATTTAATGTTGACATATGGTACATAATAAACGCATCGTTGTCATAACGTCTCGTTCCTTGTTGCATCATGATGCGAATTGTACAGATGACATTATCACGGATATATCTCCAATCCGATTCTTTTTGTAGACTCCAACATTGAATAAAATGGCAAAAGTATTAAATATGTCTGACCTTTAAACAAGCCCATTGACTTTAATTACTGAAGATTGCATGAACACCGTTTCGTTTATACGTATCAACTATTATTTAGCATTAGAGTTATTAAGAGTTGGGATCTTAAATGATTGGTAACATGTGATAATGTGACACCTTTCAAGAAAAACATTACATATTATTTCGGATAAAATGCATAATTTGTTCCAACGTGTGATACATCTTGTGACTATTTATATTATTTGAACGATTGAAAAACAAAACAATTAACATTACGTGCGTTCTTCGTTAATAAGAAACCGTTTCTTTAAGTTGCACACATATAATTATGTCGTCTTTGCAACCAGAAAGGCCGGTATAATAGGAATTTGTTTCGGTTAATTGTTTGTGTAAATAACGAACATGTAAACCCGAACGAATGCAATTAATTTATGATACTGGAGCCTCAGAATAATTGTATGAATATATAATTATATACTCTGTACACACTGAAAATTGAATTGCTTGAGATAATTAATCACACAACAGCTAATGTTATTGTCAACATCAAACATCGCAAACAACGTGCGTTTGTAAATCAACGTAGCTGCGGGCTAGATAGTACAAGTGAATGGCATTGCACACCAGATTGGCGAGGTTTCCAAGACCTGCAACGCTGTGGCTTATACGGAACGTCTTGTAGTGGCGGCTGTAGACCAGATCCTTCTTCAGCTCCTTCCTGTCACAGTAGCCGACAACGGACGCCACGCCGGAAGCCTTCTCGAGCTCAAACAAATGTATCATCAAGGAGACGATCTGGGGCACCAGGAAGAAACTGTTCACGAACGAACTTCCGACGCAGACGCACAGCAAGACGAACTGAAAATGTAAAATTTTGCATGTGATACTGAAAATCGTTTGATGGCTACACTGCAGTTGACACTTTCTTGACAAGTACTGTTTTCGTTCACATTAAGTTACAGATTTTAATATTTTAAGTAAACTGTTGATTGCATATTAATTGTAATCTTGCTTAAATTAATTTTATCCGAAAGTCCATGTGTTTGGGAAAATAAACAAAAAGAATAACAACCCGTACTGATTTTAGAAGCAATTCACCCATACTTATTTGTGAATATTGATTCTCGATCTTGGATGAATGCTGTAAACTAAGGCGTTGTAATACGAAAACATGACCCACCTGAGTTGACTCTGCTGACGTCATAGTCTCGTACGGGTGACGCAACCAGAACGTTACAAACGTGAGAATGGACAGGAATAGCGACGTCGCAAAGTACAGCGGAGACAGCCGACTCTGTAATCTGCCGAACATGTCTCTCGGGAGAGTAACGAACATGGTGATTCCTGAAATGCATTAACGACAATACGAATATCCCATAATTAACTAAAATTACAACCATATAGTCTATACCAACATCAGTATTTATATTTGTAAAATAATATTTGAAAAGACATCAAGCAGTTATTTATGTTATCAAATGACCTTATTGTCCTTTCCTTTATATTTTCTGAACATAAATTTATCTTTTTTCGATATAAGGCCCAAAGCGTATCTACGATGTCTCTTTTGTACGTTATCGTGACTGCTTCTGTATGTGGACGCAATCTTTTTCCACGGTCTTTGTGGATAAATGACTTTTCATTATTATCCCCAATTAGCAGAATGATGAATGATGAATGGTTTTTAACGAGGGCAACGTCCTAATTAAAGCACATGTGGTTACAGATACGTGCTAAAATGCATGAGTACTGAATTTAAAGGTCAATTTGCGAATCTTTATAGTAACTACTTTCTGAGCTTTACCGCGCACATAGTTTAGGCCTAAAAACGTTGTTACTAACCTTTAATTTTTACACTCACCCTTTTTGGTGTACCAGGTTTAGTTTTCGATCATTTTCGCTTGATTAACTGACTAAATATATACATTTATTAAATTCACTAAATTAACTGTAGAATCTATAAATTGACTTTAATACACTGAATTGTATTGAAGAGCGGATATTAAACTGAGATTCGGAAGATTTTCGCATATTCTTATTAAATTGGGAATCGTAAAAAAAGTTCACGAACATAAGAAAACATACATCCTACATGCCTATACTAATTTAGCGATTTCGTGAAAAAAAATGTATTTTTCATGTCTGAGCAAAGTTTTCATTCTCATATGTTTCCAGTTTTATTTAGAAAACAAAGACACAAAAAGAGGTACAATGAATATCAACTAACAAAACGTTGTTTAAACCGATTTTAAATTATTTGTTACCTTAATATAGCCAACGGCTGAATATTATTTTGTACAATAAGCCTTCTCTTAATAATGAAAACAACACCATCATTTTTAACGAAGTTCAAAAAATATATTACTACGACAAAGTGATCCATCACCTAGCTAACTCTTTTTTACATTTGGCTGGACAGGACTTATTACTTATTACAATATTACTATCTTTAGTACTATCATTATTAATATCCTTCATTGTATGAGATATCTGTATATTTATCCCCTTATCTCGTAAGGGTCATTTAAAACGAACTAATCCTAATTTATGACCAAATATCGACTTCAATGAATAAAAGGTTTGCATGTTTTCTTACACAAAGTCCAAGTGCTTAAAAATATGTACAATATATTGCTAAGTACTTTATCAACAAGTATAGAGGGTTTAATTCCGCAATAAGTGTTTCAAAATTTTAGTTTACCGACCTGCTACGAATGTGACCCAGCACTGAGTTCCGAAATGCGCTGCTATGCTGAGAAGGTGAACCAACACCACGGACACGTTGTCACTGTCCTTGACCTCGGCTGCCATCATGTAGGTAGCCATGGCAGCCACGGATAGCACTGAGAAGTAGCGAACCAGACGTGAACTGAAATCGCATGACAATAAATTTATTTTTATAAGCTTTGAATAGTACGAATACACGCGCACTTTTATAGATTAAAATAATGCAACTGTGAAAACACTGACAACCTATTTATATAACATTTACATTAAAGACTTACCATGTCTCTGTACACACAGTTAGTCCATGTCTGTCTTTTTTTGCATTATTGTTTTGTTCGTTTACAAAATATGTCTCACTTAAAAACTCCGACTTTATCAATTTACTTTCTAACACGTCAGGGTTTTTAGTCCGTTCACCGTTCGTCCGGAGGTTAGCGCATGTAATACACATGTTTCTAACAGAGTTAATATTTCAACCTAGATACACGCACGTATTTATACCTTTAACCTTCACAACTCTTTATTTTAATTGCGAGACAACGAGTTATATTTATGCCTACGAGTTTAATTATATTTCCGTTGCGTGAGTTTTCTTGAATTGAAATCCAGTTTTGAACTGCGCTTTAAGACGTGTACGTTTTCTCAACAGCTCAACATGAAATGATTACATTCATATTTGCTCCGCTTTAAATACACGGCGAGGTAATCAATTCATAGGTCACAGGTGTGCATGTATCATGCCAGTTATTTCGTCACTGCGTTCTTCGTTTATAATATTCTCTTGTTGTTGATATCGACAGCTCAACCTGAAATGATTGCATTCATATTTGCTCCGCTTTAAATACACGGCGACGTAATCAATTCATATGTCACAGGTGTGCATTTATCATGCCAGCTATTTCGTCACTGCGTTTTTTGTTTATAATATTCTCTTGTTTTTGATTATTGGTTAATACCATGCGTTGTATATGTTGATTTCTTAAGATTATTGAAACTTTACATAACACCGATAGTGCGCTTGTCCTAAAACTGTCACTGACTCGACCATTATTTAAGCAGTCATATCTTAGCAGACGACATTGTTATTGGCAGACGATAGTATTAATAGGAGAGAGCATTATTGTCCCTTTTCTGGAAAAAAAACCCCTTAAAAAACATCGCTAAACAAAAAGTAAATAACCTTGCTTTGACCGATTTTTTTAAAACTGTTGTCATCGAACTGGGTTACTGACTGACTGCTGCTATCGCGTCATTAAATCGATTCATAGACTTTAAACTTCATATCGCTCTTATTTACTGGCCGAAAGTATTCTGAAGTTGACCACGTATAGTATGTCGTTTAAGCGTGCAAGGTAGCATAGATATTTACAAAATAGAAATAACAGTCCTTCACCATATGGAATTGGTACAGTTTGTACTTGATCTCATTGAAATCGAGCGAAAACGTCAATCGACTTCGTTTCAAAGTCTCAATGTCTTACTAGAATTGATACCGAAGTGCCCAGACTTTATTCTGTGTCATTTGTTTTAATGGTTAATTTGTTTATTCTCTGTATTTTGTGTGTGTTTGGTGGTAATACCGTAAAGATATCATAACGCAACACACACTAAGTATTTTAAATAACATTGGATCCTTTACATGAGACAAATTCATGTCACTGTTAACAGTTTATAATCAGCGCACGCTTTGTCTACACTGTCACCACTTCCGGTGTCGTAAAAAACGTTAAATGTATAATGACGGCACAAAACGTTAACAGTTATTTCCGACTGTCTATGCAAATTATGAATTGTGGTCTACAAAGAAACAAATGTGCATCAGTTGTAATTTTGCAAATTGTGACAACGTATGCGTTTTTTTTTCACTCGGGTCAACATTTCATTGTGTTGAATATTAATATGTTTTAATGTTCTAATCATGCAATCATTTTCATACGATTAACATTGTCTTGTAAATTCGATACAATAGTTCACTTGATGAAATCAAAATGAACTTTACAACAGCGTCTTTAGCGCTACACAAACGACCTTAAAGTAGTGAAATTTACATTAGCCATGTTTTTTTGATCCAAATATTTGAAAACACATGTAAATCGAGTTAATTTCTAGACGCGTCCTCTCTTAATCCGTGACAGACTGATATTAAACGAAACACAATTACATCAATCACATGTTTACATTGATTTAATTATCTTGACACTTCTCTAGTTCTAGATTACATTTTAAACTTTGTTTTGATATTCGTATGTTATTATTTAACATTGATAAAAACCTATTCGATATTTATTTTTTTTAATTTATACATTCATCCGGATGACATTTGTCTGAAGGTGACAACCCTTAATTTATCTAAGAGTTGAAATATAAATTGTGGCTTTGAAACCATTTTAGGAAATAATTTGTGTTATAAGTTAGATACGTGCAATATATCATCATTATTTAATACAAACGAGCGAACGTGCATACCATTTTAAAAAGACATCTGTTACATCAAGCACGACAAGAAAGGCAGTCACCTCGCATTCGGTGACAGCATTTTATGACCGCGCAGGATATGTTTTGTTTCGTATTCCGCATAGTGGTGAGATTGTATTATGTTATTTACTTATATTTTATTTTGATTTTATTTCTTTTACGTGCACATTGTTTATAATTATATTATGTCTTATATTGATTGTGGCGCCATATTGTTCACCTGACGCCGTATATTTATCAGCTGCACCAAAAGACCTTAATGTTCTGTCATTATTTGTGAAATGAAGAGTCAAATGGAATGTGTATAGTAAGATCGATTGTTTTGTCTCTGTATTTCCACACAGTTCAACTGGTTTCTCGGACACACATTCTTTATGTAACATGTTTTCTGATTAACGGAATGAAGACTGCTCTTTATCTTACTCTTTATCTTTATCTTACAAAAGCGCTTTTTTATCTTTTAATTATGCCTTTGAAATTTACTTATTATTTTTTACATCGAACGCACCAAACACTATATCGTAACATGCGAAGTTATATATAATAAAATACTGTAGGCACATGCACATTATTCATTAAAATGTTTTGGTCATAATTCAACTTTATACCATTTTGTTAAAGGGCATACAAATAATGATGCCTATATATCTCGAGTGAATAAATGCACAATTGCGTTACCATTGTTTGCAATATATTTTAAAGCAGTTTTCATCATATTGTTATACAGTATACAATAGAGGGCAAACCGTGAAAACAACGAACCGTTAACAATTTGCTTTCAAGCACTGGCTAGCACTTGTTTTTGTTGTATATTTTTTAATTTGCATTAATTTATTATATGTTGCAGCGACATTGAAAAAAATTCATACTCCTATCGCGCATATACATCGACTATATATTGAGCAAATGTCGAAATAAAAACACACATTTTCACTTCGTCACAAAACTTCACTCTTCAATGTTTATGTGGTGATTGTTGACGCAATACAAACAAATGGTCATTTCCACCAATCCTGTACTTACGTGATCACGTCTGCAACAACCTTCGTGCCGTCGTCATTTAATTATACATATATATGTAGTCCTTTATATCAACATGTCAAAATATAATTCAGTTTAAACGGTTGCAATGTGAATGTAATGACAAGTGCGCTGTCATGAAATAGGATATGATATCGTATGAAGGTAATGACTAGGATATCACGAGATTTGATGAAATGAGACAGCTGGTTGGCCTATTATTGGACAGGTGCGTTCTCTCTTGTAATTTTAACCTTCTAAAATTCATTTAATATCTGCCAATTTGACATAAAACGCATTCCCATCAATAGGTTGTTATTAAATGTATTTATACAATACATCATAAGTAAATATTTAACATATAGTATCTGAACATCAAAATAAGGTGATCATTGCAAATGCAACAGTTGTCAACGCTACAAATATACTTGGAATAATCGTACCATCTTAATTTCTAACAAAATTAAGGATTTGGTATATGAGAGATGTTTTATACAGTATTTCTCATATACCAAATCCTTTGTTCGTGAATGTCATGTCACATTATAACAGTCTTTATTCCATATAGCAGCATGCAGATACATTCTGCATTTCATACAAATATACTTTAGCTGCTACCTAGTTTTTATAATGACGTATCGTACACGTAAACATGATCCAAAAAAGCCCCTTTTTATAATTCATAACGGAAACTTCAGACAACTATTTATATAATCTAATACAAATGACCTCTGCTAAAGCGATATCTTATAGCAAACGAATTTATAATGTACGACTGTGGCATTTGTAACTGTTATCGTACTGATGTAGACATTACCATCTTTGGTATATTATCGTTGATGATCATTATTTGTGAGAATTGTCTCGTATCAAAACAAATGCGTCATATTTTGCTTTATTATTCTGATTACAAAACATAAATCTCATCATGTCATATATCTCGTTTTTAACGTTTATAAATAGGTCAACTACAAGGTAAATCACCGACTAGATTACAGTCATAGCTATCGAAGAATAAAACTTCTGTACATTATGCCGAGTTCACCCATAGCTTGTTTCGATTTAAACCTATTAAATGATTTATCACTACATATCAATCTCAACGGGCAGCGTTCTTCAAATGCCGTCGCTAAACGAAAGTATTCAGGCTTCGTGTTTTCCGTAGATCCGTTCTCTTGCATGCTAGAGTGATGAAATTTATTGTTTACGTGATTGTTTAAAGACAGTTGAAACAAGCATTGGCCGCAAGCATAAGGTAAATCGTTTACGGTATCATGGGGTAACATCACGGGCAAACGTTATCATGCGCTTATATAAGAACGACATAGTTCATGTACTGAACATGTGTTTTTGTTTATTAAAAAATACCATAACATTGCTTTACAGGAAATTAACTGGTGGTAATATTATGTTTATCAATGAAACAAACATTGTTTATATCTAAGGAGTTCAAAAGCTGATACATGTTATAATTAAAGTTTTATTTCACATATGGCGATTTGCCATTTTATTAAGATACATAAGCGGAGCTCGACAGATAAACGTGACCAGCGTACACAACGCAAGGTCGTATAAAGGCGACACAATGTTATACATACAACAGCTGTCTGCAAAACAAGTCGGTTCATTATAGTACGAACATTTCGATTAGATGGTTGCATTTGAATTTCGTTTTACGATGTTGAAAAAAATGTCTTGATTAAAGCAATTGATTAAAATATATTTATTTATTTTGTGGAATAACAGGCGATATGTTAAGAATTTAGTTGTTTTGAAAGCATAGTGTGAACATTTTGGAATATACTATACCAGTCATTGAAATATATGTTACAGATATATGTGATTCATTAAAAGAAAAAAAAAGAAGCAAGATAAGAATAAATATTGAATGTATGTGTTATAGTTTACGGATTTCAACACGACATGTTTACAATGAATTGCAACCAACAGCTGAATTGTATAAGTCATTATGTTACCAAATTTAATTGCGTGTCTCTGTAACAAAGATTGTTATTATTAGAATTTTGTTAATGCAACACCGTCAATCATTTGATGGATAACACCCACTCGTCGATAACTTTACGTTTAAAGAGACTTATTTACAGATTGACACAATTTAAACATATTATTAAATACATTAAAGAACTTAACTGTAATACGTGGGATATTAAGCGTCATGAGAATTCCACGGAACATAATACAATAAAAGAAAAATGTGCTTGCCCCGATGATTGAACTCGGTGCATTAGAATCGAAAGTAAACGCGCAACAACTTTACCATGCAGGTTTCGTATTAAGGTAATAAGTTGAACAAAATGTCGGTGATACATGTATTCGTGACTGCTACATTTTCGAATATTTTCACAATTGTTTAAACGCGTGATTATTTTCCCAAATTTGATTGATAATAAATAATCTACCAACATATATTTCGACAAGTGATTTTAGTCAAGGGTATTATTTAGCCTTTTTCATAAATATAATGCATTCATTTTTTTTCTGAAACTGTGACCACTAGGTTGGAAATTGTCATTTTGCCAAACTGTTTAAGCTTTAGTGATATAATATAAAGTGTATGTCTTTAATATTTTAAAGAAAATTAATGCGCATTAAATACAACAATCATTGATAAGAACCGTAAGTTTGGTTTAGTTTAACTTTCGCCGGATATGACGTGTGTGACGTTAAGGGAACGCTTAGAGGGATCAACCAGTTATCCACTGGTAACGAAAGTTGAATCCAAAAAAGCCTCGAGGAACAGGAGTGTATCAGATGGCGAAACAAACACGAGCAATGGCGGGCAACAGTTGCTGTCCGAGTCCTGGTAGGTGGAGATTTGAAAAATAATCAAGTTTTAAGAGGCTTATAGACAATTTTAGCCTCGTTCATGAAAAACTGTGCTGAAAACATGTGCATAAAGTGTCGTCCCAGGTTACACTTCGCTTTTATGGATTTTTTCCGTCAAAGGAAAGTCTCTTTTTAAAATTCAGTTAAGGCGGAAAGTGTTTTCCATGATAAGCCTGTGCGAAATACACATGCTAATATTGGATGGCACTTGACGCACATTTAAGCCGATTTATTCCGATTTATTCCCATTTATTCCCATTTTTCCAAAACATTGCTCATATTCTGATACAGAAAAGTCTGAAACTCGATAAAAAAAATTGATATGGCTTAACTCATTCAATTTGCCTTACGCACAGAAAAAGATATTCCAAAGCATCGGTCAATATATCGACTTCTGAAAAGGATAAGTTCTGGTGTATTTATGTCGCATACTGTTACAAAAAAAATGATTTAATAAAAATTGTCGTTCCATGTATATACAAAAATGACTTAAATATAAGTAACGTTGCTTCGTTGCAGCGCGCGTTCTGTTCAATATTTTGCGGCATCTGCGCTCGTTGCTATGGTAGCGTTCCTCTGGGTCGCGGACGGAATGGAGGTTAACATGACTGCGGTCACATACGTGCATCTGCTCAGCTTTGCCGCTCACTTCGGTGCCCAGTGTTGGGTCACATTCGTGGCAGGTAAGACTTAATAAACCTCTCTTTGAATGTGTGAGTGTTAGTGTTTGAAAGTTTAAAGTCCATCCGCGTCTTCACGATGTCATTATGAAGGGGAATTTGGCATACTCCAAATTCGTTTTACTGTCTACATAGTTTTATCAATTAAACTTATTCGTGAAACAATTGTCACGGGTGACACATTGCACGAGAAAGTATTGAATAATAAGTAATTCATATTCACTCATTTAATATAAGCAAGCGTATTGTAAAGAGTTATTGACTATCTGGTTGTATAGCGTCTGATAAAAAGAAGTTTTGGTGATACAAATACTAGACTGAACTTGGCCTGATATGGTTAAACTAAATATCTACATCACTATCTAAACTGATTGAAAGGTTATTAATGTGTCTTAGGAGAGTACATACGTTTATAATCTCAGTATTTTATGTCATTTTTCAAATTAAAAAGGTACAATGCTTTGCAATAGATCTGTTAAAATAAATAAATACCATACATTTTTATTTATTTTTTAGTGTTTCGTAAAGTGAGTATAAATAATCTAATTTAATAATGCTAACACTGATAAAGAGTTGATTAGTGGGAAAATCGAGTATACAGGTAAAGTAGAAGTGGTACCAGATATTCAACGAAATTAAGAGTTTCAAATGACGAAAGTAATGTTTGCTGTTAAAGAAGAAAAAGAATAATAAAAGCAAGAATAAAACAGAATAATAAGGCAAAGGAAACATATAAATTAAATTCAGATAGTCTATTTTCAAATATCATATCGAATAGATTTAATTAGCCTAAAAAACGATATTCCACTAACAAATAAACGTACACGCTTCTGACATGCTACTTTTTAGGGGTTCATTAGCTTATAAGATGTTAACTACAAATACGAGCGTCTGTTATCTTTAATGCAATATTGTATTTCATCTTTGTTTTATATATTTAGTATCATAATATTGTGTCTTTTTCATTTTCGCGCCGATTAAATTTAACAAACACAATCCACCGCCAAATATCCTTGTATGGCAGGACATGTATCAAATATAACATATAAAATGTTATATATATTTATATACTGTCAAGACAAATATTTTGGCGTACACGTTTCCCAAATGGCTCAAGTAATTATATTAAATATAAACGTGATTCGGTCAACATAAAACCCTAATATACATGGTGTAACCCTTAACTAGTTCAATCTTTCATTTAATGTTCATATTTTACACCGCATCTTTTTTATTTTGTGAATCACACCATAATGTTCATACTTACGTATGTTCACCACAAAACGTGACGACAACATAACGCCGATCTAACATTTACATAGGTGAATCTTGGACATTTATTATTTAATCATGTTTTCATTAAGTAATGCAGCCATTACATTTTGTTCCAGGAATTACAATGTTCTTCACGCTACCGCGTAACATGTTTGGTTGTCTGCAATCTCGTCTGTTCCCGTTGTACTTTGCAACGTCTTTGGCGCTATCAATTGTTGCCATGGTGACGTTTCTGTTGCGTCATCCGTACATCTTGTTGACATCAGTAGATCATAGACAGGTAATACGAAAAGAGACTTTGGTGTTTAACACATACTGGGCTATGGTTTGGTTGACACATATGCGCGTTTAAAAAAGTGTTTAAATTGTCATCGGTATGATGTTTAATTGCTGTTAAACACTTAATCACTTCTGACGTTGTAAATGCATATATTGGGTATTTCATATAACCGTCGACATTAAAACATGGCATATATTCTGGAACTCTTTTCCATTTCCTCTCCAAGTGCCTATTCCAATCTAATTAATGTATTCTTGTAGCTTATTCTACTCGGCGTTTGTGTGGGGTGTTCGTTCGTGAACAGCTTCTTTCTGGCGCCCAAGCTCGTCGCCTCGATGATCCACATGTTCGAGCTTGAGAAGGCTCTCGGTGTGGCGTCCGTGGTCGGCTATTGTGACCGGAAGGAGTTAAAGAAAGATCCGGTCTACAGCCGCCACTACAAGACATTCCGTATAAGCCACAGCGTTTCAGGTCTTGGAAACCTCGCCACTCTGTCGTGCAATCTTCTATACATGTACCAGATAGCCTGCAACTATTTAGAATTGCAGAGAAGACCTTTATGTGATATATGACATCGATGCTTAAAAACCGTTTAAAAAACATATAAAGTACGATTTATTTTTTTAACAAGATTGTGATCATGTTCTTCAGGACGTGAAACTATCAAACAGGGTGACACATGTTTTATCACATTTTCAACGCGACATTGACGGTATAACACCTTATGGAATAAACTAGCCTGTATTCAACACTCTGGGATATACCTGTCACGTGCACGGACTACTTTTTACTTTATAACTGAATAATTTTTTTATAATTAAAAAAGTCGAGAAAACTTTAGCTTCAAAATTATACGACGTTCAACCTTTAAATCTAGTCATATGACATAATTTTTCGCCATCCGTATAATGAATCAGCTGATTGATGGCGTCATAAAATGACACTTTTTGCGTCATTTTCAAAAAAAAATGACGATTTATTATAAACGCGACTTATTTCACATGTACATGTACTGTATATCGACATACGGTATTTGAATTGTCAATTAATCACATTTTCCTTATTTTGTGTAATGTGCATTGTTTATAATCCATGCATATACTTTTGACATTTAAGAATGTACAACAAGCCGTACAAATATCGCGCAATTCATAAACAAGATGTGTTTCTGAAACACAATGTCCCCCTATATGATATTTGACCTTGTAGGATGACCTTGACATTGTGAAGGATGACCTTGACCTTGACCTTTCACCACTCAAAATGTGCAGCTCCATGAGATACACATGCATGCCAAATATCAAGTTGCTATCTTTAATATTGCAAAATTATTCATAAAATAAGCGATTTGGGCCACATATATTTGACCTCTGACCTTGAAGGATGACCTTGACCTTTACCTTTAACCACTCAAAATGTGCAGCTCCATGAGATGCACATGCATGCCAAATATCAAGTTGCTATCTTTAATATTGCAAAAGTATTCATAAAATGAGCGATTTTGGCCACATATATTTGACCTCTGACCTTGAAGGATGGCCTTGACCTTGACCTTTCACCACTCAAAATGTGCAGCTTCATGAGATACACATGCATGCCAAATATGAAGATGCTATCTTCAATATAGCAAAAGTTATTGCAAAATGTTAAAGTTGGCGCAAACAGACAGACCAACAGACAGACCAACAGACAGACCAACAGACAGACCAACAGACAGACCAACAGACAGGGCAAAAACAATATGTCCCCGACTACTATAGTGGGGGACATAATAATCTGTTATATTTGCTATCCGATTTAATTCACGTTTATCATAGAGCTGTGTAAAGTATAAGATGGTAAAAATAGCACCACACTGGAATGCGGAACGTCCCATTTCATACACGGGTATTATCCACTGATTTATCTGTTGTGTAATGGAATGTTTTCCATTCTTTGTGTATTTATATATTAAATTATTTTTTTGTACACAATAAGAGCATTTATCATAGACAAATAACATTGTGCAAGTTTAAACATAATTATGTTTGTATGCAGAAATCTGCAAATGCATCCGAGTTTATCAACGGCTATTATTTGATAAACTGCTCCGGTTCATTTTAACAGCAGCAATGTACATAGAGTACATGACGTAGCGTGTGACGAATCAGAAAGTTTATCAAGTTCATAAATTTATTTGAAAATAGTGATAGGATGGCATGAGGGTCTTTATTTAACTATGCTAAAATACTTATTAAAGACCATAGATGCAAAATCGCCAATTATTGAGTTAAATGGATTATTAGATGGATTTTAAAGGATAATTAAAGGTAAGATACTAGTTCGAACGTGTTTTGGTTTTTGTTTGTACTTTTGTCGTTCCCTGTTCTCGGATAAATGATTTTAACATGGGGGCCATTAACGCATTGGATCACACACGGCATACCCATAACATTATATAAAAAACACGTTCTGCGCGTCCTTAAATTCGTCGTCCGAAGTCGGAAAACGTATTGCCCTGCTTATTAAGTCAAATAAAGTGTCAGTCGCTGCAATTGTCTGTTTACTCGTCGATAATGTACATGTAAATCTATGTTTACATCGACATCATTTTGTCAGGAGCAATCGCCGCCATATTCGATTTTGATCATTTTCTTTCGGAAATAAAATGAATTATAGTAAAGTAAAATCTTCTTTTCGCGGTCGTAATGTTTTACAATTCGCATGCTGCGTAAAATTGAATTGAGGCATATGGTGATATTTTTACTAGTTTTACAGTTTGTGTGTGAATTTTTTAAAGACTATTTTGCGTACCAGAACAAATACATTTATATCACTACGCATGGTTACATTCGTTAGATTGTAAGCGATTTTTAAGAATGAATTAAACTAATTGTAAGCCTAAGGTTATTAAATCTAGTTATGTTAAATGTCACGTTGAAAAAAAAATCAAATGTGATAAACAGAATACTAGGATTAGCGTTGAATACAGAGAAGTTTATGTTGCTCGGCTCGAACACCGAAAGCGCTCGCCAAGGCTCGCGCTCCCGGCGTTCTAAGCCTCGCAACATAAACTTCTCTGTATTCAACGCTAACATAATATTCTCTATATATTTGTCGTGAAGCGCCTTTTGTGTCGTTTTGGTGGGTATCGTCGTCGTATACAATATTCGAATAGTTGTCGTTCTTAGAGTTGGTTTGTGGGTGGTTTTATGTCTACAACACGACAATACGCAATACCGACAATAATACCCGCCGAGGCGACACAATTTTTGAGAATGTTGATAAATTTAGCGCCCTGTTTTCGTTCTGGTGAGTTTATTTATCGTTATCTTGTTATCTCGTGTTGGCGTTTTGGGGAACTTATTCCACCCCTCCCCCGTCCCAAGCTGCCAGAACGCTACGCCGACAAGAGCCGCATAACTTCGATGAACGTGCATCGACTTCGTTTCAAAGTCTCCATGTCTTACTAGCATTGATACCGAAGTGCCCAGACTTTATTCTGTGTCATTTGTTTTAATGTTTTATTTGTTTATTCTCTGTATTTTGTGTGTGTGTGGTGGTAATACTGTAACGATATCATGACGCAACACACACTAAGTATTTTAAATAACATTGAATCCTTTACGTGAGACAAATGCATGTAACTGTTAATAGTTTATAATTAGAGAACGCTTTGTCTACACTGTCACCACTTCCGTGTCTCAAAAAACAGTTTAATGTTTAATGACGGAACATAACGTTAACAGTTATTTCCGACTGTCAATGCAAATTATGAAAAGTGGTCTACAAAGAAACAAATGTGCATCAGTTGTAATTTTGAAAATTGTGACAACGTATGCGTTTTTTTTCACTCGGGTCAAAATTTCAGTGTGCTTTATATTTATAGTTTTTAATGTATTAATCATGCAATCATTTTCATACGATTAACATTGTCTAGTAAATTCGATACAATAGTTCACTTGATGAAATCAAAATGAACTTTACAACAGCGTCTTTAGCGCTACACAAACGACCTTAAAGTAGTGAAATTTACATTAGCCATGTTTTTTTGATCCAAATATTTGAAAACACATGTAAATCGAGTTAATTTCTAGACGCGTCCTCTCTTAATCCGTGACAGACTGATATTAAACGAAACACAATTACATCAATCACATGTTTACATTTATTTAATTATCTTGACATTTCTCTAGTTCTAGATTACATTTTAAACTTTGTTTTGATATTTCGTATGTTAGTATTTAACATTGATAAAAACCTATTCGATATTTAACTTTTTTAATTTATACATTCATCCAGATGACATTTGTCTAAAGGTGACAACCCTCGATTTATCTAAGAGTTGAAATATACATTGTGGCTATGAAACCATTTTAGGAAATAATTTGTGTTATAAGTCAGATACGTGCATTTTTTCATTCATTATTGAATACAAACGAGCTAACGTGCATACCATTTTACAAAGACATCTGTTACATCAAGAATGGCAAGAAAGGCAGTTATGTCGCACTCGGTGACAGCATTTTATGACCGCGAATGATATGTTTTGTTTCGTATTCCGCATGGGTGGTAAGATTGTATTGTGATTATGTTATTAACTTAGATTTTATTTTTATGTTTATTTGTTTGACGTACGCATTGTTTATAATTTTATGATGTCTTATATTAAATGTGACGCCATATAGTTGACGTGACGCCGTTTATTTATCAGCTGCACCAAAAGACCTTGATGTTCTGTCGTTATTTGTGAGTTGAAGAGTCAAATGGAATGTGTATAGTAAGATCGATTGTTTTGTCTCTGTATTTCCACACAGTTGAACTGGGTTTCTCGAACACACATACTTAATGGTACATATTTTCTTATAATCGGAATAAAAATTGCTCTGTATCATTCAAATGTGGTTTTAATCTTATAGTTCACTTATTACTTTTTACAACGAACGCACAAAAAACTATTTCGTACCTGCGAAGTTATAAATAATAAAATACTGTAGGCACATGTACATTATTCCTTAAAAATATTTTGATCATAAATCAACTTGATACCACTTTGTTAAAGGCATGTAAATAATGATGCCTATATATCTCGAGCGAATAAATGGACGAAAAAACCGTGAAAACAATGAACGGTTAACAATTTGCTTTCAAGCACTGGCTAGCACTCGCTTTTGTTGTAGATTTTTTAAATGTACGTCAACTTATGATATGTTGCAGCGACATTTTTTTCTGATCAGAATTCATAATATACTCTTATCGCGCATATACATATACTATCGATTTACCAAATGTAGAAACAACAACACGCACTTTCATTCTTTCACAAAACTTCAATCTTCAAGTTTATGTTGTGATTGGTGACGTAATACAAACAAATGTCTATTACCACAAATCGTGTATTTTCGTAATCATGTCTGCAACAACCTTCGTGCCGTCGTCATTTTATTTGACATATATATGTAGTCCTTTATATAAATATGTCAAAATTTAATTCAGTTAAAACGGATTCGATGTGAATGCAATGACAAGCGCGCTGTTATGAAATAAGATATCATATTGTATGAAAGTAATGACTAGGATATCATGAGATTTGATGAAATGAGACAGCTGGTTGGCCTAGTATGGGACAGGTGCGCTCTCTCTTGTAAAATTTGCCTTCTCAAATTCATTTAATATCTGCCAATTTAACATTAAACGCATTCCCATTAGTAGGTTGTTATTTAATGTATTTAGTATAAAAGTAAAGGATTTGGAATATAAGAGAATTACTGTATGAGACATCATTCGTGAATGCATTGTTACATGATAACAGTTTTTATCTATGTAGCAGCATGCAGATACATTCTGTTGATACATTAAAGGGGCATTTTGAAAATTGATAAAAAAAAATAAAAAAATGTTTCATATTCACAAATGTTCGTTGAAGGTATGATATTTGTGAGGAAATACTAATGCAAATTGACCATGCTCAAATATATCCATTACATGCATCTTTTGACGATTTAAAATCCAGAAAATTATAAAGCGTTGCAACGTGAAAAGATTTAATAATTTGAAGAGTTCTGTTGTTGTCGTTATATTTCGGGATACTACGAGGATTGCTTATATCGAGTATAAAATACATCACTCTTTGTATAAGCACGGGTGGCCGAGTGGTCTTAGCGATAGACTTTTACTCCAGGACTCAATGGTTCGAGCCAATATTTACAGCTATCAATATAAAGCATTTAATGATAAACCTCAATTCATGCTAAAATCTGTGAAAAGGCCCCTTAAAGAAATACTGCATTTCATACAAATATACTTTAGCTGCTACATAGTTTTATGATGAAATATCATACACGTAATCATGATCCGAAAAAGCGCCTCATTATCGGTGAGAAGAGTCTTGTGTCCAAACAAATGCGTCCTATTTTGCTTTATTATGCTGATAACAAAACATAGAATTAAACATATCATATATCTCGTTTTAAACATTTTAACAAATGGCATACATTAAATTTGTTGGTTATAAATAGGTAACCTACAATATAAATCACCGATTAGATTAGTGTCATAGCTATCGAAGGGTTATACTCCTGCAAATTATGCCGAGTTCACCCATAGCTTGTTTCGATTTAAACCTATTCAAACATGTATCACTGCGTACTAGTAATCTCAACGGGCAGTGTTCTTCAAAATTCACTAGCTAGACGAAATTTATCAGGCTTCGAGGTTTCCGTAGATCTGTTCTCCAACATGCTGGAGTGATAAAATTTATTTTTTACGTGATTGTTTAACGACAGATGAAACAAACATTGACCGCAAGCATAAGGTGAATCGTTTACGGTATCATGGGGTAACATCACGGGCAAACGTTATCATGCGCTTATATAAGAACGAAGTAGCTCATGTACTGAACACGTGATTTTGTTTATTATAAAAAAAACACCATAACATTGGTTTACAGAAAATTAACTGGTGGCAATATTATGTTTACCAAAGAATCAAACATTGTTCATATCTTAGGAGTTCGAAAGGTGATAAATGTTATAATTTAAGTTTTATTTCACATATGGCGATATGCCCTTTTATTAAAATACATCATTTGTCATCAGCGCAGCTCGAAAGATAAACGTGACCAACGGACACAACGCAAGGTCGTATAAAGGCGACACAATGTTTAACATACTACAGCTG
This sequence comes from Dreissena polymorpha, assembly GCF_020536995.1. Taxonomy (NCBI): domain Eukaryota; kingdom Metazoa; phylum Mollusca; class Bivalvia; order Myida; family Dreissenidae; genus Dreissena; species Dreissena polymorpha. The sequence continues at coordinate 63,802,221 of NC_068364.1, forward strand.
TCTGCAAAAATATGTCTGTCTGTTCATTATAGTACGAACATGTCGATGAGATAGTTGCATTCGTTTTACGATGTTGTAAAGATGTCTTGATAAAAGCAGTTGATAAATATATATTTATATATTGTGTGGAATAAAAGGCGACATGTAAACAAGTTTTTTTGAAAGCATAGTGTGAACATTTTGGAATATGATATACCAATCATTGAAATATATGTTACAGATATATGTGATTCGTTAAAAGTAAAAAATAAAAAGCAAGATAAGAACAAATATTGGAGGTATGTGTTATAGTTACAACACGACATGTTTACAATGAGTTGCAACAAACAGCTGAATTTTAAAAATTGATATTTTCGTATTTTGGTAATAAGTTGAACGGTATGTCGGTAATGCTCGTGTCTGCTTCATTTTCTTATATTTTCACAATTTGAAAACGCTTGATTATTTTCCCGACTTTGATTGATAATAATTAATCTACGAACATATTTTTTTGACAAGTGTTTTTTAGTCAGGAGTGTTATTCAGCTTTTTTAAATATAATGCATGCATTCTTTTCTCTGAATCTTTGACCACTAGGTTGAAAATTGTCATTTCGACAAACTGTTGAAACTTTAGTGATATAAAATAAAGTGCATCTCTTTTAGGCAATATTTTTTGGAAATTGTTAGGCATTAAAATACAACAATCAGTGATAATAACCATAAGTTTGGTTGAATTTAACTTTCGCCGGATATGACGTGTACGACGTTAAGGGACAATGTTGAGGGGTCGACCAGTTACCCACCGGAAACGGAAGTTGAAACCATGAAACAATTGAGGAACAGGAGCGTGTCAGAAGGCGAAACATACACGAGCAATGGCGGGAAACATATGCTGTCCGAGTCCTGGTAGGTCGAGATTCAGAATTAAGTTTTTAAAGGTTTTTAGATTATTTTAGCCTCGTTCTGGAGATACTGTGTTTAATGCATCAATTTATCGCCTTAAGTAAAGGATACGCTCTAATGTATTTATGTCGCATACTATTAATAAAATAATTCGGTAATTAGTGTTGGATCGGGAAAACTGCATATACAAAATGAAGACTTAAATATCCGTAAAGTTGTTTCGTTGCAGCGCGCGTTCTGTTCAGTATTTTGCGGCCTCTGCGATAGTTGCTATGGTAGTGTTGATCTCGGTCGCGGACGGAAGGGAGGTTAACATGACAGCGGTCATATACGTTCATCTGCTCAGCTTTGCCGCTCACTTCGGTGCCCAGTGTTGGGTCACATTCGTCGCAGGTAAGACACAATACAACTCTAATTGTGCGTGTGAGTGTTTATGTTTGAAAGTTTTAAGTCCATCCGCGTCTTCACGATGTCATTATTAAGGGATTGTGGTACGCATCGCATTCGTTTCCAAATATGTATTTATATAGTTTTATCAATTGAACTAATTCGTGAAAAATGTGTCACGGGTGACAAATCGCACGAGAAAGTAATGAATAATAAGTAATTCATATTCACCCATTTAATATACGCAAGTGTATTGTCATGACGTCGCTGTGAGGCGACGCTTTAACATTTAATTGCTGCTGAAAGACGCGATGTGTTTTTTATAAACACGCGATGAGTGTTTAAAAATTGTCCGAATTTCGAATCCGTGTGTTTTGTTGAATAGTAATTTATATTGTTTAATTGGTCGCCTGTTACATAAGTAAATTTCCTTTAGACTTATGTTCATTGTGTGGTTGTTATTTTACTCGTGATTACCCTACATCGTGCATTTTGTAGAACACTGACACAAATATTGGTATAACAATACTGTGCCACTGAACAAGCGGGCAAATGTCAAGAAAATCAAGTTCAGACAAAAACCATTGATAAATATGTTTCCACCAACCGCTTACCGATCAAATCCGACCTTATTTACTATCATTTCTTACGATAAGTCTGCAATCTGTTCGTGTAGCGTCTTCTAAAAAGAAGTTTTAGTAATACAAATACTAGACTCCATTTGGTCTGATGTGTATAAACAATGGACCTTATTTACTGTCTTGATTGTAAATAGTTATTGACAATCTGGTTGTATAGCGTCTGATAAAAAAGAAGTTTTGGTGATATAAATACTAGACTGAACTTGGCCTGATATGGTTCAACTAAATATCTGCATCACTATCTAAACTGATTGAAAGGTGACTAATGTGTCTTAGAAGAGTACATAAGTTTATAATCTCAGTATTTTATGTCATTTGTCAAACTAAAAAGGTACAATGCTTTCAAATAGATATGTTAAAGTAAATAAATACCAATTATTAAGTATGTCATAAAAGTACCATAAATCAATTTTTATTTATTTTATAGTGTTTCGTAAAGTGAGTATAAATAATGTAACTTAATAATGTAAAAACTGATAAAGGGTTGATTAGTGGGAAAATCGAGAATACAAGTAAAGTAGAAGTGGTACCAGATATTCAACGAAATTAAGAGTTTTAAATGACGAAAGTAATGTTTGCTGTTACAAAAGAAAAAAATAAAAGCAAGAATAAACAGAATCATAATGCAAAGAAAACAGATAAATTAAGTTCAGATAGTCGTATTTTCAAATATCATATCGAATTGATTTAATTGGCCTAACAAACGATACTCCACTAACAAATAAACGTAAAATAAACTTTAGCATATAAGATTTTAACTACAAATACGTGTTACTGTCTTTTTAATTCAATATTGTATTTCATCTTTGGTTGATTTATTCAGTATCATTATATTGTGTCTTTTGCGTTATCGCTTTGATAAAATTAAATAAACATAATCCACACAGCCAAATATCGATGTATGACAGGACATGTATCAAATCTAACAAGTAAAATGTTTATATACTGTCAAGACAAATATTTTGGCGTTCACGTTTCCCAAATGGCTCAAGTATTTTTATTACATATACACGTGATTCGGTCAACATAAAACCCAAATATAAATGTTGTCACCCTTAACTAGTTCAATCTTTCATTTAATGTTCATATTTTACACCGCATCTTTTTCGTTTGTGAATCACACCATAATTGTCATACTTACGTATGTTAACCACGAAACGTGACGACAACATAACGCCGAACTAACATTTACATAGGTGGATCTTGAACATTTATTATTTAATCATGTTTTTATTAAGTAATGCAGCCATTACATTTTGTCTCAGGAATTACAATGTTCTTCACGCTACTTCGTACCATGTTTGGTTGTCTGCAATCTCGTCTGCTCCCTTTGTACTTTGCAACGTCTTTGGCGCTATCGATTGTTGCCACGGTGACGTTTCTGTTGCGTCATCCGTACCACTTGTTAACATCAGTAGATTATAGACAGGTAATACGAAAAGACACTTTGGTGTTTAAAACATACTTGGCTATGTTTTGGTTGACACATACGCGCGTTTAAAAAAGTGTTTAAATTGTCATCGGTATGATGTTTAATTGCTGTTTAACACTTAATAACTTCTGACGTTGTAAACGTATATATTGGATATGTCATATAACCGTCAAAATGAAAACATGGCATATATTCTGGAACTCTTTTCCGTTTCCTCTCCAAGTACCTATAACAATCTAATTAATGTATGCTTGTAGCTTACTCTACTCGGCGTTTGTGTGGGGTGTTCGTTCGTGAACAGCTTCTTTCTGGCGCCCAAGCTCGTCGCCTCGATGATCCACATGTTCGAGCTCGAGAAGGCTTCCGGTGTGGCGTCCGTGGTCGGCTATTGTGACCGTAAGGAGTTAAAGAAGGATCCGGTATATAGCCGCCACTACAAGACGTTCCGTATAAGCCACAGCGTTTCAGGTCTTGGAAACCTCGCCACTCTGGCGTGCAATCTTCTTTACATGTACCAGATAGCCTGCAACTATTTGGAATTGCAGAGAAGAACTTAATGTGATATATAACCTCGATACTAAAAAACCGTTTAAAAACATAGATAGTACGATTTATTTTTTAACAAGATTGTGATCATGTTCTTCAGGACGTGAAACTATCAAACAGGGGTGACACATGTCATATTTGTCGTACAGCGCCTTTTGTGTCGTTTTGGTGGGTATCGTCGTGGTATACAGTATTCGAATATTTGTCGTTCTTAAGAGTTGGCGTATGGGCGGTTTTATTACGACAACACGACAATACGCAAGAACGAAAATAATAATAAACGCCGAGGCGACGAAAATGTTGACTAAATTTGGCGCCCTTTATTCGTTCTGGAGAGTTTATGTATCGTTATCTCGTTATCTCCTGTTGGCGTTTTGGTGAACTTATTCCACCCCTTCCCCGTCCCAAGCCGCCAGAACGCTACGCCGACAAAAGCCGCATAACTTCAATGAACTTGCACTTAATTCAACATCAACTCAAGTATTTTTGGGTTTTGTCTATTCACGCTCATTCGTAGCGTTGGTAACAGAAAATACGCTTTAACTGTGTAAACCTCAAATTCATTAACGAATTGTATCACATTTCATTAATGCATTTGACGCGATGCTTCATTTATACGACGTTTACATAGAAGTGCTTTTCAAATTAAATGCACTTGTAAACCATAATAAAGTGTGTTATTGTTAAACAATGACAAGCAACAAGGACTGGCACGTACATGGACAAAACTTACTTGTAAATGGTTTTAAAAACGGACTATTCTGGAAAAACGTCACAAAAACAGCAGGGCTGAAATATAATATTTGTTGTTACACCACTCATACTACTGACGGGAGGTGTCGGAAGTTGGAATTTTGTTTTAGATTGTTTAATTTTAGTCCGTTTCCAAAATCACGAGTTTCAGTTGTTGTTGTAGCAAAGGATTACATCTTGCGCGTATTTCATTAAAAAGTGATAATGAAACTACAGAAGAACTTGAAGGATTAATGTCAAGCTTTGGCTGTTTAAAAGCTTTCAGGGCATGCAAAACCTCATACAGAGTCCAGCGGTAATTACTAAAACCTTGAACCCTTATTGTACCATTCGGTCCTGTAATTATGGCAAGGAACCGAGTGCCTACCAGCGAGACACAAAACAAACGCCCTAGACAAGACATGCACGTGCTTAATAACAGAGGTACAAACATGAAACACATTGCGGGCGCCGGATTTAAAAGGTCAATCCATACTCATTTGGTAGGGGTTTAAAACAGTTCTCCAAGCATTACACTTGGCCCAAAATTATTCATTACCCTGCGAATTGTACATAAAAATAAACCTAAAACATCACAGTTCAAATGATTTAGCAATAACACAGAATATAATTACAAACACCGATACATCATGGGCGTTCTTGGCTTTCACACTTACATGAGCGCAATTTCGAACAAATAAAAACGATAACAATAGCACCGCATAACTGGAGCCACGCTCAGCTGCGAAAGCTAGTCAGATTTTTTTAGAGGTCATAGTGACCTTGACCTTTGACCTAGAGACCCAAAAATGGGTGTGGCGTGTAGAACTCTTGAAGGTGCAGCTACATATGAAGTTTCAAAGTTGTAGGTGGAAGCACTTTGATTTTAGAGCAAAATGTGAAGGTTTTAGCACGACGCGGACGTCGGACGGCGGACGATGACGGACACGACGAGCTGGATTTGACAATATATCGGGTTGTCTCCGAAAATAGCCGAGCTAATAACGCAATAACACCGTCATCTTCGATTTCCAAGAGACCCAAAGACACTGTGCGTATACCGGTACACAGCGAGCCTAACACTGACTGTTACCATATGGTCATGTACATTTTATTGCACTAAGGCCACAACAAAATGATTAAATGTTCGATGTATTTGCCGCATCTAAAAATCTTTAAACGAAATAAAAATTGTTTTATTTGTATTATGCGCCCGCAGCAACAAATTTGCTGCGCACCTATTTACTAAATGATTTAGCTTGATTTAGCCTACGTATTTTACGACAAAGACTGTTATAACGCTTTGCGTTATTAGATTGGAATATGGTAAAAACAAATGGCAGCGTCCGTCTGTCTTATCATGTCGACCAAAGACACAAATGGAAATGTTATTTGCATCACAGATGATTTTAGTAATTTTATATTTCAACCGCATCTACATCAGGATGTGAAATATCGCCGGTATGCGTCAAAATCTGCAATAAACTTATTGGTATTGATTAAGGTAAATTATTGGAAAAATAACATTCAAACGAGTGTCGCTGTTGAACTGGACACAAAGATGTCGAGTATAATATAAATTGTACGAGCCACCTATCTACCAGTTCAAACTGTTGATGGCCAAATCCGAGATGTTCATTTTGCCTCAAAAACATGAATTTGACATAAGTAAGAAAGTTAAGAAACTTTCTGGACCTAAACACCTGTACTGAGATTTGATTGACTTTTTATAATAAAATTCAAAACTTTTACTACCCATTTCTTATTTAATTTCATTTGGTAGTTATTTGTTTTTACTTTACAAAACTTTAACTTCACATTTCTAATTTTAACAGTGCTGAACTAACAAAAGTAATGCATCGAGTATTGTATACTACCATAACATGTGATATTTAGAACTAATACAAATTGGAGATATTTCGTGTTTTTGCCCAAATTTACAGCCTCTTACAAGCTGTGTCCAAATTGAAAAATGAAACATTTTTTTAAAAGGTCTCGCCAAAATTTCCGAAAATATAGGTCAAACTGCTTAAATAAACTCAATTGGTTTATTGAGTTTATCATACAGCAGTTTAATGCCCTAGCACTTTATAATATAAATTTGAGAAAGCAGTTAAACATGCACTTATTAACAATTGGTATACTGTTATCTATAATCATAATAATAATAATTCAATTTTCCCATGGTTGAACGCACTTTCTACTCAATGAAAAAGGAACAAGCTGTAAAGTATGACGCGAAGATAAATCACTGCTTATGCTTTATATTTATTGTATTATTTATTGTTTCATGTTATTAAACCATCATTGACATACAACTGAGCTTCTTATATAACTTTGATCATGAAAACTACAGTGTACCTTGTTATATTTTAGTAATCACTACCTGGTGTGAGTAAGAAGAACAGCTATTCGAGGTTTCAATTTTTAGTTTTACGAACATTTGATAAGGGCTTAAACTCAAGTATTACTACTAAATGATCTTGTACTGGTATTGTGCAGATATCATGCGTTTATTTGGAATAAATATATCAATTTACATAGACAATATATTATTTATTATTTTTCGCTTTTCGCTCGCCTGTGATTTAACAAAAAAAAAGAATAAAACTAATTTTATTTCGCTCGCTCGCTCCATTTTTGGGAAGCAAAAATCCGTATAACAAATCTTCAATTTGTTGTAGCCTTACAAACATATTTTCTTATTTTAATGAGATCAACAAAAACAGGTAATAAAGACATGTCAAATTACATATACAAAAGAGAAGTCTTGTTTCAAGATACTAAGTTATCCTTTCGTCGCAATGGAAGACAAACCCGCCTTGATGTTGATGTTATGGACAACTAAGACGTATACCAGTTATTCAATGTATTTTAAAAACAAACGAGTTTGTCAGATTTCCGATTTCGGTGCCGCAAAGGATCCACGGACTTCAGGGGGGAGTTTAATACATGTGCGCAGATTTTCGTCCCAGATTAGCTAATCGAGAAGACACTATCCGCCTGAACTTGATTTTCGCTTAGAAGAGACTTGTTTTAAACGAATAGTATCATAAAAGCGGAAAGAGTCGTTCCTGATTAGCCTGTGCGGACTGCACAGGCTAATCTGGGACGCAACTTACCGCACATGCAATAAACCACCTTTTCACAGAGCACGGCCCATTTATTTGTCAAATCATCATTTCATTATTAAGATTAAAGGGCCTGTTCGATTAATGCCCCCCGTCATTGCAGGTACTTCTAACATAAATAAACTTCAGTCCAACCACAGTGAGGCCTGATACTTCAAAACGGCTGCGTCCTCGAAAACTCGATCATGATGAAATATCCCTTTATATAGAAAGCAATCGCATTGTAAACACCCAACATCACATGGGCATTGACACTGATCTTATTTTGGACTGAGACTATTGTAATACGTTCAAAAGGTTTTAACCCAAATCACGCGTTTCATCTAACTTATTTCCCCCTTACTGAGAGTGATCCGAAAGGTTCAATGCATTTCTATTGGAAATAATTGACCTTAACAATTTAAGCGTTCAATAACCCAGTGTCTAGTTTGTATTGTATTGCTCGAATTAATACTGTTTATCTGACTAAATATAATATGTGTATGCAACTAATTTAGTTATTGAAATTCTAATACAGACGCCTTAAAAAATATTTAAAATTTATTAAATAGTCTCATTCTAAAGAACGTTATGCGAACCAAATGAAAATGTCTAATGAATTGAATTATACGTGATGCATAAATAGAGTGTTTTGTTTAAATACAATTCATGTGCACTTCATCGTAACTTGAATACAATTCATTATATGTGGGCTTTGTTTTGTCAATTATTATCATGTGCACTTAATGAAATTATAAATTATGTTTTATATCCTATCCAACGCTAAAAACAACACATTCGTTCCAGTGATATGCGCCACAAGTTATGAATGTCAAACATTAATTTGATAAAACTGTATCGTTAAATATGTTCATACATTTTGTTCATGTTTCTATGTTAAGAAAGCTTAGCCCTTGTGTTAAATTTAACTTTTCACTAATATTCCTTTTTAGACACAACTCTCTGTAAGACACTTTAATTTTGAATATTACAATGTTATTTATAAACAACAGAATAACCCAACTTTTAGGTGATCGCAAAGGATTGAACTTTTGCTGAGACAAATTTTGGCACAATTATTGTCCTGTGTTATTTCAACAAATGTCGAATATATCGTCACTAATAATTTGTAATGCATTAACTCTCGCTACAACTGCTTAATTAGCTAGTCCAAACATTCAAATCTTAAGAACGTACATAGTAAATGAAGTCATTTCGGTTGCGACTCATTTTAGCATCATGAAAAGATTTTTTACCAGTGTAGAACATGTAATTCCGCGAAGAACCTAAGATTTTTACACTAGTACAGGCCCTTTTCACATTCCCGATACCGAGAGTAGTAAGGGTTGCTTCCCTTGATGTTAAGCATGAACTACGAGACACACGTAGAGTAGACAAGTGGGGTAATCACGTGATAGTCAAGATGTGGCGACGTCCGTGCCGAGACAGTTATTATTTTGCCGTTGTATACCCTTTATTACTTTTGTTTGATTTTAAAAAGACGCTCACATTCCAGTCGTATCAGTAAAAAGGTGATGAACGTTTATTTCGTATAAAATTTCGTTTGATATCTCGACTTTACTCTCCGCAAATTTTCATAGCGGAACTGTAATATGGTCATCCCACTAAGAAATTTCGCAGAGAGTAAAGTCCAGATAAAGGGCCAATATTATTATGAAATAAAATCTTGTAACTTTCTTGATGATATGGGTGCAAAGTGAGCGTCATTTAAAAGATTAATACAAGTAATAAAGATTATAAAACGGCGAAAAATACATGCCTCGGCATGGATGTCGCCATTTTGACTAATACCGGATTTACCCCTCTGGTTGAGAAAATGTAAGGACTAGTGGAAAAAATATATTTAAGCAAGTAAATAAAACATAATTGTGATATATTATTAAACATTTTATCCACTTATGCTTTGTTTCGGTCATTTGTTTGTGCAAATATTGAACAGGTAAACCCGCACGAATGCAATTTATTTGGGATACCGAAGTCTTAGCTATATTAGAATAATTGTATGATTATATATTTATATGCAATCTAGAGAGGCACATTGCGTTTTTCCATAATCTTAAAACATTCAATAAAAAACAAACCGAATAAATCCGGGACATTTTTATAATTAAAAATGTGCAGGTTTATAAATTAAGAATACATAATTATGTAAAGCTACAATATAATACCCCTAACGTTTTGAACATTAAAGAAATTAAACAAAATGCGTGTAATGAGATTCACTGAGAATATTGAATTGCTTCAGATACATAATCACACATAACAGCTTATGTTATTGCCAACATCAAACATCGCACACAACGTGCCTTTGTAAATCAACGTAGCTGCAGGCTAGATAGTACAAATGAATGGCATTGCACACAAGAGTGGCGAGGTTTCCAAGACCTGCAACGCTGTGGCTTATACGGAACGTTTTGTAGTGGCGGCTGTAGACCGGATCCTTCTTAAGCTCTTTCCGGTAACAGTAGCCGACAACGGACGCCACCCCGGAAGCCTTCTCGAGCTCAAACAATTGGATCATCGAGGAGACGATCTGGGGCACCAGGAAGAAGCTGTTCACGAACGAACTTCCGACGCAGACATACACAGCAAGACCAACTGAAAATGTAAAAAATTAATGTGACACTGAAAATCGTTTAATGGCTACACGACAGTTGACACTTTCTCGACAATTACTGTTTTCGATCACATTTACTTACAGATTCTAAAATTTAAAGTAAACTCTCATCGTATATCAATTGTAAACTTGAAAAAAAAATCACTTTATCCGTTAGTCAATGTGTTTGGGAAAACAAACACAAATATTTACAACCAGTAGTAATTTTAGAAGCAATTTACCCATATTTATTTATTAATTTTGAATCTGGGTCTTTGATGATTGCTGCAAACTAAGGCGTTGTAATACGAAAAAACATGACGTACCTGTGTTGACTCCTCTGACGTCATAGTCTCGTACGGATGACGCAACAAGAACGTTACAAACGTGAGAATGGACAGGAATAGCGACGTCGCGAAGTACAGCGGGGAAAGCCGACTCTGTAATCTGCCGAACATGTCTCTCGGGAGAGTAACGAACATGATGATTCCTGAAATACATTTACGACAATACGAATATGCTTTAATTAACTAAAACAAGAGGGCCATGGTGGCCCTGTATCGCTCCACTGTTTTTTCTTTGCGAAAAAAACGTGCATTGCGCATGGGTTGAAATGTACTCAAGCATGTGACTTTTTCTTTCTATCCCTCGTCCCACTGGGCGCTTAAAGTTGGAAGGGTGAGCATTTTTATATATGGAAAAAGTTACTACCGTGTTAACTAAACAGACTAAAAAGCCCGGGAATTGTTGCACATGTCCTTGCTTATAACGTAGGTACATTTATCTCGCCAAAAGATATTGTCGTTCTTTCTATTTCACATATTTGTAGATGCTGAAGATCAAATCTACGCATTTGATTTGAAACAGATTCACAAGACCCATAGGAATCAAAATGCCTTAACCCTTTACCAAACGACACATTTTGGACTTTCCCAATTTGAAAGAGGTTGCAGACGTCAATTAAATTAAAATGGCATATGAAGGAAATGATCAGGTAGGGGAGAAATAATTGTGATAAAAGGAGAAATTGCTCATCAACCCACACATTCCTAAGACCAACAGGCCTGAGAAGATTATGATAATCTAAAGATTATTTCATTATATTTATAAATGTATTTAATTAAGTAATACATTTGACTTCTAAGATCAATTCATAACTTATATTAAGAAAATAATAAAATGGTCAGAAATATATATGGATTGTTTAGCAATTGACAATCATATCCACAATTCGTGAGTCACTATTCACAAATGGAACAATGAATCATTAGTCATTAAAAAGCAGCATATACGATAGTTAAGAACATTGCACTTCATTAATTTCAACACCTTCTCTTGGATACAAAGTTTGAGTTAACCGTGCAGTATCATATATTGACTTTTCTTGAAAAAATTATCTTCATGGAAGTTGTGTTTTTAAAATCAATAATATATTATTAAACTGGTTTTAACACTATAAAAAAGACATGAAATTAACATGTCATCCAAAATATTTTCATCCGGATATACGATCACTTTCGACATATTTATATAAAACCCGACTTTTTTCAGTTTATAAGAAAAACATTCATAACACATGTTCTTGCTTCAATGCCTTTTTAAGCAGTCACCATCTGACCTAAAATGGCACTAAATGACAGGGTTTTATCTCATGTTTACAAGATGTTGATGTTGTTGTTGGTCACAGCCAAACGGCCGCAGTAATCTCCACTGGTAAACGTCATATGTTCAGTTTTGTGACCCCCGGGGCCGGGTCAAATTTGAGTCCAGGGGAATGATTTGAACATATTTGGTAGAGGACTATTAGATAACACTACCAAACAAATTTAGTAGCCCTAGGCTTTATAATTAAGAACAAGAAGATTTTTAAAATTTGCACAAAATAGGCTTTATTTAAGCATATGTTCATTTTTGTGACCCCTGGGGCAAGGTCAAATTTGTTCCCAGGGGCATAATTTGAACAAACTAAGTAGAGAACTATAAGATGTCACTACCTACTGAATTTAGTAGAAATAGGCGCAATGGTTATGGACAAGAAGATTTTTATAGTTTGCACAAAATGGGCCCAATATAAGCATATGTTCAATTTTGTGACCCCTGGGGAACGGTCAAGTTTGATCCCAGGGGCATAATTTGAACAAACTTGGTAGAAGACTATAAGATGTCATTGCATACCAAATTTGGTAGCCCTATGCCATACGGTTATGGACAGGAAGATTGTTAAAGTTTTCACAAAATAGGCCTTATATAAGCAAATTTTCGATTTTTTGACCCCCCAGGGCAGATTTAAATTTGACCCCAGGGACATAATTTGAACAAACAGGACTATAAGATGTCACAACATACCAAATTTGGTAGCCCTAGGCCCAATGGTTATGGACGAGAAGATTTTTAAAGTTTGCACAAAATAGGATTTATATAAGCAAATTTTCAATTTTTTTACCCCCCGGGGCAGCGTCAAATTTGACCCCAGGGGCATAATTTGAACAAACTTGGTAGAGGACTATAAGATGTCACTACATACCAAATTTGGTAGCCCTTGGCCCAATGGTTATGGACAGGAAGTTTTTAAAGTTTTCACAAAATAGGCCTTATATAAGCAAATGTTAAATTTTTTGACGCCCGGGGCAGGGTCAAATTTGACTCCAGGGAAATAATTTGAACAAACTTGGTGGAGGACTATAAAATGTCACTGCATAGCAAATTTGGTAGCCCTAGGCCCAATGGTTATGGACATATAGATTTTTTAAGTTTGCACAAAATAGGCTTTATATAAGCAAATTTTCAATTTTTTAACCCCCCGGGGCAGGATCAAATTTGACCCCAGGGGCATAATTTGAACAAACTTGGTAGAGGACTATAAGATGTCACTACATAGCAAATTTGGTAGCCCTAGGCCCAATGGTTATGGACAAGAAGATTTTTAAAGTTTGCACAAAATAGGCCTTATATAAGCACATTTTCAATTTTTTAACCCCCCGGGGCAGGATAAAATTTGACCCCAGGGGCATAATTTGAACAAATTTGTTAGAGGACTATAAGATGTCACTACATAGCAAATTTGGTAGCCCTAGGCCCAATGGTTATGGACAAGAAGATTTTTAAAGTTTGCACAAAATAGGCCTTGTATAAGCAAATTTTTATTTTTTTAACCCCCCGGGGAAGGGTCAAATTTGACCCCAGGTGCATAATTTGAACAAACTTGGTAGAAGACTATAAGATGTCACTACATACCAAATTTGGTAGCCCTACGCCATACGGTTATTGACAAGAAGATTTTTAAAGTTTGCACAAAATAGGCCTTATATAAGCAAATTTTCAATTTTTTTACCCCCCGGGGCAGGGTAAAATTTAATCCCAGGGGCATAATTTGAACAAACTTGGTAGAGGACTATAAGATGTCACTACATAGCAAATTTGGTAGCCCTAGGCCCAATGGTTATGGAAAAGAAGATTTTAAAGTTTGCACAAAATAGGCCTTATATAAGCAAATTTTCAATTTTTTGACACCCCGGGGCAGGGTCAAATTTGACCCCAGGGGCATAATTTGAACAAACTTGTTAGAGGACTATAAGATGTCACTACATAGCAAATTTGGTAGCCCTAGGCCCAATGGTTATGGACAAGAAGATTTTTAAAGTTTGCACAAAATAGGCCTTGTATAAGCAAATTTTTATTTTTTTAACCCCCCGGGGAAGGGTCAAATTTAACCCCAGGTGCATAATTTGAACAAACTTGGTAGAAGACTTTAAGATGTCACTACATACCAAATTTGGTAGCCCTACGCCATACGGTTATTGACAAGAAGGTTTTTAAAGTTTGCACAAAATAGGCCTTATATAAGCAAATTTTCAATTTTTTACCCCCCCGGGGCAGGGTAAAATTTAATCCCAGGGGCATAATTTGAACAAACTTGGTAGAGGACTATAAGATGTCACTACATAGCAAATTTGGTAGCCCTAGGCCCAATGGTTATGGAAAAGAAGATTTTAAAGTTTGCACAAAATAGGCCTTATATAAGCAAAATTTCAATTTTTTGACACCCCGGGGCAGGGTCAAATTTGACCCAAGGGGCATATTTTGTACAAACTTGGTAGAAGACTATAAGATGTAACTACCTACCAAATTTGGTTGCCCTAGGCTTAATGGTTATGGACAAGAAGATTTTTAAAGTTTTCACAAAATAGGCCTTATATAAGCAAATTTTCAATTTTTTGACCCCCCGGGGCAGGGTCAAATTTGACCCCAGGGGCATAATTTGAACAAATTTGAAAGAGGTTCACCACAGGAACATTCTTGAGAAATTTCATCAGAATTGGACCAGTAGCTTAGGAGAAGAAGATGTTTATAGAAAAAGTTAACGCACGGACGCACGGACGCACACACGACGGACACAGGACCATGACATAAGCCCCGCTGGCCTTTGGCCAGTCGAGCTAATTACAACCATATAGTCTATACCAACATAAGTATATATATTTGTAAAATAATAAATATAACACTTCAAGCAGTTATTTTTAGGTATGTTATAGTATTACTTTATTGTCCTTTTCTTTTAATTTTCTGAGAATTAATTTATCTTTTGTTCGATATAAGGCCCTGCAACCGTGGCCAAAAGTTTATCTACGATGTCTCTTTTGAACGGTATCGTAACTGCAACGGTAACTGTGGAACAATGCATTGTCCTTATTTGCCCTCGCGAGCAGAATGATGAATGATGAATGAATGGTATTTAACGAGGGCAACGCCATACTTAAAGCACACCTGGTGTAACATATGTGCTAAAATGCATAAGTACTGAATTTAAAGTTCAACAGACGAATGCTTATACGTATAAATACTTACTAACTTTTACCGCGCACGTACTCTTTGTCGTAATAATTGTTGTTACTAACCTTTATTTTTTGCACCCTACACTTTTTGGTTGTACAAGATTTAGTTGTCGATCATTTTCTATATATCTGAGATTTGGAAGCTTTTTGCATATTCTTATTAAATTGGCAATGGTAATGTTGACAAACAAAAGAAAATACATATCCGACATGATGCTTACTTGGCGATTGTCGTGAAAAAATGTCCTTTCAAGGGCTGAGCGAAGTTTTCATTCCCATATATTTCCTGTTTTATTAAGAAAATCAAAGACACAAAAAGCGGTGCAATAAATTTAAGTTAAAATATTAATTTATAAAAACGTCATTAAAACTGATTTTGAAATATCTGTTGCCTTGATATAGACAACGGCTGAATATTATTTTGCAAAATAAGCGCTCGAAATGTGGACTTGTTTCATGTTTAAAGGAATGTTCACTTATAATGATGAAAAATACAATATTAATACGTAACAAACGTTACACCACTTATATTGTGGGGGTCATTAAAATTGAACAAATAGCAATTAATAACCAATCATCGACTTCATTTAATTGAAGTGGTGCATGTTTTCTTTCACATTATCCATTTTATTTTAAAATATTCACAGAACATTGCTAAGTACTTCATCAACAAGTATGGAGGGCTGAGTTCATCAAACAGTGAGCCAAAATGTTTGGTTAAATAGGATCTACCCACCTGCTACGAATGTGACCCAGCACTGGGTTCCGAAGTGCGCCGCCACGCTGAGAAGGTGTACCAGCACCAAGGACACGTTGTCAGCGTCCTTGTCCTCGGCTGCCATCATGTACGTAACCATGGCAGCCACGAATAGCACTGAGAAGTAGCGAACCAAACGTGAACTAAAATTGCATGCAAATAAATGTATTTTAATAAGTTTTGAATGTTTTTGTTGCTTTAATCACATTGTATAAAGTACAAATACACGCGCACTTTTTGCGAGTTAAAAAAATGAAAAAAGTGAAAACACTCACAGCCTATTTATATAACATTTACATAAAATACTTACCATGTCCATGTACACACAGTTTGTCCATGTTTGTCTTCTTTTTCATTCTTGTTTTGTTCGTTTGCAAAATCTGTCTCACTTAAATACTCGGACTTTATCAATTTACTATCTAACACTTCACGTTTTTGAGTCCGTTCACCGTTCGCCCGGAGGTTAGCGCATGTAATACACATGTTTCTGTGAGAGTGAATGTTTCAACTAAGATGAACGCACGCATTTATACCTTTAGCCTTCACGCCTCTTTATTGTAATTGCGAGACTACGAGTTATATTTCCGTTTCCAGAGTTATCTAAATTTGAAATCTTGTTTTGAAATGCGTTTTAAGACGTACGTTTTCTCAACAGCTCAACATGAAATGATTACATTCATATTTGCTCCGCTTTAAATACACGGCGACGTAATCAATTCATAGGTCACAGGTGTGCATTTATCATTCCAGCTATTTCGTCATTGCGTTCTTTGTTGATGATGTTCTCTTGTTTTTGCTATCGGTTAATACCATGCGTTGTATTTGTTGTTTGCTTTAGATTATTGAAACTCTACATAACACAGATAGTTCGTTTGTCCTAAAACTGTCACTGACTCGACTATTATTTATGCAGTCATATCTTAGCAGACGACATTGTTATTGGCAGACGATATTATTAATAGCAGACAGCATTATTGTCTCTTTTCTGGAATAATCTCTAAAAACATCGCTTAACAAAAAGTAAATAACCTCGCTTTGACCGATTTATTATTTAAACAGTTGTCATCGAACTGGGTTACTGACTGACTAACTGTTGCTATCACGTCATTAAATCGATTCATAGACTTTAAACTTCATATCGCTCTTATTTACTGGCCGAAAGTATTCTGAAGATGAATACATATAGCATGGAATTTTTACGTGCACGGTAGCAAGGATATTAACAAAAATGAAAAAAAAAAACACAGTCTTTCCCAAATGGTATAGGTAACAGTTTGTACATAAATCTCATTGAAATCGGTCGAAAACGTCAATGGACTTCATTTCTACATTTCCATGTCTTACCGGCATTGCTATCAAAGTGCCCGTATTTACTAAACTTTAACAAACGTGTAATGTGCTGTGTCATTTCGTTAAATGTTTTATTTGTTAATTCTCGGTATTTTGTGTGTATGTGGTTTATATACTGTAAAGATATCATAAAACAACACACACTAAGTATTATTTACTATGTATCAACATTGGATCCTTAACATGAGACAAATTCATGTCTATAATCAGGAAACGCTTTGTATACTTTCACCACTTCCGCGTCGTTAAAAAGCCGTTTTATGTTTTATGACGGCACAAAACGATAACAGTTATTTCCGACTGTCAATGCAAATTATGAAATGTGGTCTACAAAAAAACACATGTGTATCATTTGTACTTTTGAAAATTATGACGACGTATGCGTTTTTTTTTCACTCAGCTCAAAATTTCATTGTCTTTTATATTTTTTTTTAATGTATTAATCATTCAATTATTTTCATACGATTTTAATTGTTTTGTAAATTCGAAACAATAATTCCCTTGATGAAATCAAAATGAACCTTACAACAGCGTCTTTAGCGCCACACAAACGACCGTAAAGTAGTGAAATTTACATAAGCCATTTTCTATTGATCAAAGTATTTAAAAACACATGTAAATCGAGTTAATTTCTAGACGCGTCCTCTCTTAATCCGTGACAGACTGATATTAAACGAAACACAATTACATCAATCACATGTTTACATTTATTTAATTAGCTTGACATTTCTCTTGTTCTAGATTATGTATAGTATATTGATTTGCTATCAACGGCTTGTTTTGTGAATAAAAAAAATCGAGAAATGTAGCTCATTTATTAAATGTACCTTTTTTATTTATTGGGAGATATCTTTCACTTTTGAGTTATATGCAATCACGGTATCTGCCTATGAAGTGAACGAGACCTTAAACCACTGCCAGAAACCTTTAAAACTATGTCAACTAATCCAGTTATTAAAATTTAAAAGACCATTCTTGATGGGTTTTCTGAAATACATTATTTAACATGACAGGTTAGTTGTCAATTTTTAAAATTTAAATGTAATATTCATTCTAAAATGTCCAATTTGTGGATATATAATACATTTTAATATTTATTTTGATTTTTCGTATGTTTGTATTGAAAATGGATAAAAACCTATCCGATATTGAACTGTACAATTTATGCATTCATCCAGATGACATTTGTCTTAAGATCACATCTCTCGATTTATCTAAGAGTTGAAATATAAATTGTGGCATTGAACCCATTGTAGAAAATAATTTGTGTTATAAAGTCAGATACGTGCAATTTATCATTCAATATTAAATACAAACGAGCGAACGTGCATACCATTTAACAAAGACAGCTGTTACACCAAGCATAGTAAGAAAGGCAGTTATCTAGCACTCAGTGACAGCATTTTATGACCGCGCATGATATGTTTTGTTGCGTATTGCGCTTAGTGTTTAGGTTGTATTGTGATTATGTTATTTACTTAGAATTGATTTGTTTGACGTACACATTCTTCATAATTATTGAATGTCTTACATTGAATGTTACGCCATATAGTTCGCGTGACGCCGTTTATTTATCAACTGCACCAGAAGACCTTTATGTTCTATCGTTAATTGTGAGTTGAAGAGTCACATGAAATGTGTATAGTAAGATCGATTGATCTGTCTCTCACAGTTCAACTGGGTTTCTCGGACACACACACTTTATGGTACAAATTTTCTTATTATCGGAATAAAGATTGCTCTTTATTTTACAAAAGTAGTTTAAATCTTAAAGTTATGCCTTTGAAATTCACTGATTATTTTTTACAACGAACGCACCAAAAACTATATCGTAACCTGCAAATTTATAAATAATAAAATACTGTAGGCACATGTGCATTATTCATTAAAATATTTTGATCATAAATCAACTTGATACTATTTTGTTTAAGGGCATACAAATAATGATGCCTATATATCTCGAGCGAATAAATGCACGATTCTATTGCCCTTGTTTGCAATCAAAAAAAAAAGTTTTACAGTATACAATAGAGGGCAAACCGTGAAAACAATGAACGGTTAACAATTTACTTTCGAGCACTGGAAAGTACTTGCTTTTGTTGTAGATTTTGTTAATTTACATCAATTTATCATATGTTGCAGCGACATTTTTTCTGATCAAAATTCATAATATACTCCTATCGCGCAAATAAATAAACTATCGATTTACCACTTGTCGAAACAAAATCACACACTTTCATTTTGTCACAAAACTTCAATCTTCAATGTTTATGTGGTGATTGTTGACGCAATACAAACAAAAGGTCATTTCCACCAATCCTGCACTTACGTGATCACGTCTGCAAAAACCTTCGTGCCGTCGTCATTAAATTATACAGATATGTAGGCCTTAATATCAACATGTAAACATATAATTAAGTTAAAATGGATGCGATGCAAATGCAATGACAAGTGCGCTGTATTGGAGTAAGATATGATATCGTATGAAAGTAATGACTAGGATAACATGAGATTTGATGATATGAGAAAGCTGGTTGGCCTATTATGGGACAGCTGCGTTCTCTCTTGTAAAATTTACCTTCTACAATTCATGTAATATCTGCCAATTTGACATAACAAGCATTCTCAATAGTAGGTTGATATGAAATGTTTTCAAATAATACATCTGAAGTAAATATTTTTGATAAATCATCTTAATTTCTAACAAGATAAAGGATTTGGTATATGAGAGATGTCTCATACAGTAATTCTCTCATATACCAAATCCTTTGCTCGTTAATGCATTGTCACATTATAATAGTCTTTATTCCATTTAGCAACATGCAGATACATTCTGTTGATACATTAATACTGCATTTCATTCAAATATACTTAAGCTGCTACTTAGTGTTTATGATGACATATCGTACACGTAAATATGACCCAAAAGCGCCTCTCTATAATTCTTAATGGACTCTTTAGAGAATTATTTATAGAATATAATACAAATGACCTTTGTTAAAGCTATTTCTGATAGCAAACGAATTTATAATGTACGACTGTGACATTTGTAACTGTTATCGTACTGACGTAGACAATACCATCTTTGGTATATTGTCGTTAATATTCCGATGATCACAATTGGTGAGAAGTGTCTTGTATCAAAGCAAATGCGTCCTATTTAGTTGTATTGTTCTGATAGCAAAACGTAGAATTAAACATGTCATATATCTCGTTTTTAATATTTCAACAAATGGCATACATTACATTCGTTGTTTATAAATAGGTCACCTACAAGGTTAATCACCGACTAGATTTGTGTCATAGCTATCGAAGGGTAATACTCCTGCAACTTATTCCGAGTTCTCCCATAGCTAGTTTCGATTTAAACCTATTCAAACATTTATCATTGCTAAGTTATCTCAACGAGCAGTGTTCATCAAACGCCATCGCTAGACAAAATTTATCAGGCTTCGTGTTTTCCGTAGATCCATTCTCCAACATGCTAGATGAATTATTTTTTACGTGATTGTTTAACGACGGATGAAACAAACATCGGTCGCAAGCATTAGGTACATCGTTTACGGTTTCATGGGATAACATCACGGGCAAACGTTATCATGCGCTTATATAAAACGAAGTAGTTCACGTACTGAGCACGTGTTTGTGTTTATAAAAAATACCATAACATTGCTTTACAGAAAATTAACTGGTGGTAATATTATGTTTATCAAAGAAACAAAAATTCTTCATATTATAAGAGTTCGAACGGTGATAAATGTTATAATTTAAGGTTTATTTCACAAATGGTGATAAACCATTTCATTAAGATACATCATTTGTCATCAGCGCAGCTCGAAAGATAAACGTGACCAAAAGACACAACGCAATGTCGTATAAAGGCGACACAATGTTATACATACTACAGCTGTCTGCAAAAATATGTCTGCTCATAATAGTACGAACATTTCGATGAGATGGTTGCATTCGTTTTACTTTGTTTAAAAGATGTCTTGATAAAAGCAGTTAATAAAGATATATTTCTATATTGTGTTGAATAACAGGCGACATGTTAAGAAGTTTGTTTTGAAAGCATAGTGTGAACATTTTGGAATATAATATATCAGTCATTGAAATATATGTCACAGATATATGTGATTCGTTAAAAGTAAAAAATAAAAAGCAAGATAAGAACAAATATTGGAGGTATGTGTTATAGTTATGAAGGGACTTTGTTATACATCGCATTTGTTTTCAAATATTTATTTATATTGTTTTATCAATTGAACTTATTATCGAAAGATGTGTAACGTGTGACAAATCGCACGTGATAGTCATGAATAATAAGTCATTCTTATTCCCCCATTTGATAAAGGCAAGTGGATTGTCCTTGACGTCGATGCGAGGCGACGCTTTAACGTTTAATTGTTGCTGAAAGACGCGATGTTTGTTTTTATAAACACACGATAAGTGGATGAAAATTATCCGAATTTCGAATGCGTGTGTTATGTTGATTAGTTATTTATATCGTTTAATTAAATTATCATATAATAATTTATAAATATATAATTTATATTTAATTGGTCGTCTGTTACAGAAGTAAATTGCCTGTAGACTTATGTTCATTGTGTTATTGTTATTTTACTCGTAATTACCTTACATCGTGCATTTTGAAGAACACTAACACACATATTGTTATAAAAATACTGCGCTACTAAAGAAAGAGGGCCAATGTCAAGCAAAATCAAGTAGAGATAAAAACTATTGATAAATATGTTTGCACCAACCGCTTACCGACCAAATCCAACCTTATTTACTATCATTTGTTAAGATAAGCTTGCTATCTGTTCGTATAGCGTCTTCTAAAAAGAAGTGTTGGTAATATAAATACTAAACTCAAACTGGTCTGATGTGTATAAACAATGGACCTTATTTACTGTCTCAGTTGTTAAGAGTTATTGACAATCTGTTTGTATAACGTCTGATAAAAAAGAAGTTTTGGTAATACAAATACTAGACTTAACTTGGCCTGATATGGTTAAACTAAATATCTACATCAATATCTAAACTGATTGGCAAGTGCCTTATGCGTCTTAAGAAAGTACATACGTTTATAGTTGTTTTTCAAACTAAAATGAGTACAATGCTATGAAAGAGACATGTTAAAACAAATAAATACAGTTTATAAAGTATGATAGAAAGGTACCCGAAATCTTTTATTTTTATTTTATATAATTTCGTAAAGTGAGTATATATAATGTAATTTAATAATTTCAAAACTGATAAAGGGTTGATTAGTGGGGGAAAAAACGAGAATAAAATTTCAGAAGAAGTGGTACCAGATATCTAACGAACGAGTTTTAAATGATAAAAGTTATGTTCGCTGTTGCAGAAGACAAAAATCATGAAAGCAAGAATAAAACAGGTTAATAAATAATGCAAACGAAACAGGTAAATTAAGTTTAGATAGACGTATTTAAAATATCATATCGAAAAGATTTAATTAGCCTAACAAACGATACTCCACTAACAAATAAACGTTCAAGCTTCTGACATGCTATTATAACTACAAATACGTTTGTTTGTTTGCTTTTAATTCAATATTGTATTTCATATTTGGTTGATTAATTCAGTATTATAGTATTGTGTCTTTTGCATTATCGCTTTGGTTTAATTTAATAAACCTTATCAACAACTTAATATCGTTGTATTACAGAACATGTTTTAAATACAACATGTCTGTTAAAAAGCACTCGTTTTAGTATTTTACATAGCTGGAAAATTAAATCAAAATGATTTGTGAAGATAAAAATATATTTTTTATTTGATCTCAAAACTTGATGACACCATAACGCCATACTAACATTTACATTTACTTACTACATGAGGGTCAACTTGTAAATAAATTATTTAATCATGTTTTCATAAAGTAATGCAGCCATCAAATTGGGTTTCAGGAATTACAATGTTCTTCACGCTCCTCGTTCCATGTTTGGTTGTCTGCAATATCGTCTGTTCCGTTGTACTATTCCATGTCCTTGGCGCTATCGATCGTTGCCATGGTGACGTTTCTGTTGCGTCATCCGTACCACTTGTTGACATCAGCAGATTATAGACAGGTAATACGAAAAGAGACTTTGCTGTTTAATAAATGCATGGCTATGTTTTGGTTGACACATACGCTCGTGACGAAAGTGCTTAAATTGCCATTTGTTTGATTTTTAATTGTTTTACACTTTATCATTTCTGAAGTTGTAAATTTATTTATTGGATGTCATAAACGTCGGCATTAAAACATGACATATAATAAGGGAATCTTTTTCGCTTTATCTGCAACCTCCTATTAAAATCGAATAAATAATGTATGATTGAAGCTAATTCTACTCGGCGTCTGTGTGGGATGTTCGTTCGTGAACAGCTTCTTCCTGACGTCCAAGCTCGTCACCTCGATGATCCACATGTTCGAACTCGAGAAGGCTTCCGGTGTTGCGTCCGTGGTCGGTTATTGTGACCGGAAGGAGCTGAAGAAGGATTTGGTCTATAGCCGCCACTACAAGACGTATAAGCCACAGCGTTGCAGGTCTTGGAAATCTCGCCACTCTTGTGTCTAATCTTCTATACATGTATCAGATAGCCTGCAACTATTTGGACTTGCAGAGAAGAACTTTATGTGATATATAACATCAATACTCCAAAACCGTTTAAAATACATATATAGTACGATTTTATCCAGATTGTGATCACATTCATCGGGATGTAAAACTATCAAAAAGGGTGATACATGTCATAATTTTCGAATAGGCACCATTTGTGTCGTTATGGTGGACAGAGTTGTTGTATACAGTATTCCAATAATTGTCGTTCTTTAGAGTTGGCGTGTGGCGTTTTTATGCCCAAACGACAAAAAGGTTTAAAATGTACATACATTTAGAATTTAGCCCCCCCCCCTTTTTTTCGTTCTGGCGAGTTTATGTGTCGTTACCTCGTGTGATGGCGTGTTGGCGAACTTTTTCGACCCCCCCCCCCCCTCCAATCGTCAGAACGACATCGCAGAACAAAAGCCGCATAACTTCGATGAACTTGAACTCAAGTATTGTTGTGTTCGGTCTATGCACGTTTATTCGTAGCTTCGGTTATAGAGGACACGCTTTACTTGTGTTAACCTCGAAATCAGTAATGGATTGTATCGTATTTAATTAATGCATTTGACGCGATGCTCTATTTATACGACGTTTACGTAAAAGACGTTTTAATGTACGTTTCAATTATAATAAATTGTGTTGATGTTAAACAATGACAAGAAACATGAACTGGCACGTAAGTGGAGAACAGCAAACTTATAAAACAAATTAAGAACAGTTTCTTGAAATATTTCATAAAAAACAGCTCGGCTGAAATAAAATATTTTTCGTTATACCACTTTAAACACGTTTTAATGACGGGAGGGGTCGGTAGTTGAAATTTTGTTTTACATTGTTTAATTTTACAAGTTTTAGTTGTTGTTGTAGCAAAGGATTAAATCTTGTTTTTAGTTCATTAAATAGTGATAATGAAACTCCAGAATATCTCGAAAGATTCATGTAAAGCTTTTGCGGTAAAAAAGTTTTCAGGGAATGCAAAACCTCTCACAGATCTCAGCAATAATGACAAAACACACACTTGTATACAGACTTTTACGTATAGAATCCAAAGAAAGGCTGATATGAAACACATGAAGGGAAACCTTATACCCATAAAGTACCATTCGGTCCTGTATTTATGGCACTTATCCGATTGCCAAACGGTGAGACACAAAACAAACGCCCTAGACAACACATGCACGTGCATTATAACAGAGGTACAAACGTGAAACAAAATGCGGGCGCCGCATTTGAACGGTTAATGAAATCTTATTGGGCAGGGGGTTAAAACAGTTCTCCAAGCATCACACTTGGCCCAGAATTATTCATTTACAAGCGCCTTATTAATAAAAATCAACCTCAGAACATCACCGTTCAAATGGAATAGCAATAACACAGAATACATTTCAATGTAATTGCAGATAGACTACTCTATAGCTATATACAAAACACCTTAACCGTGGCTTTCCGATGAACGATACAATGAAATCGAATCGAGAATCAAATACATCTTGTCTTTAAAAAGTTTATCAATAAGCTTTAAAGACAAAGCTTCATATTATTTAAAATTCAGATCATCTCCTGCCGTTCAGGAAATACACACATTGTGCAAACAATTATCTACGGAATACCGTTAGGGCCATCGTTGTTACACATTAAAATCCAGAGGGCGACAATGCATAGTGCGATAGTACGATGGCGACAATTCGATAGTACGATGGCGACAATACGACAACGCGATAGTACGATGGCGACAATGCGATAGTACGATGGTGATAATGCGATAGTCATATCGTACTGTCGCCATCGTATCATCGCATTGTCGCCATCGAACTATCGCATTGTCGCCTTTGTACTATCGCGTTGTCGTACTGTCGTCATCGTATTATCGATTTGTCGCCATCGTACTATCGCACTGTCGCCATCGTATTTTCGCACTGTCGTCATCGTATTATCGCACTATCGCATTGTCACCATTGCACTATCGCACTGTCGCCATCGTATTATTGGACTATCGCATTGTCGCCGTCGTACTGTCGCCATTGTATTGTCGCACTGTCGCCATCCTACAATCGCACTGTCGCAATCGTACTATCGCGTTGTCGCATTGTTTGTGACACTTTTTCTGTTTAGTCATCACTATCCTAATAACTAGATATGCATTGTCACTGGGGGAAATACATTTGGGAGAACAATGACGTACATTCGACCATATCTTGCGGTCAATAAAGTATTAATTATACACGAACTGCTTATGTAAACAGCTTATATAAACAGGTTAATAAGCCCATATAGTAAGAAATAATTTAACGACCCAAAAGTGATAGGCATTGTTATAGCCCGTTTATAGTTATATTTTTTATGGTTATGAGTTTGAGTCAAAGTGATGGATAACGCTGTTTACTCCCTAAAACAAGTAGGTCATCACCAAGGTCACCATTTTTGTATAAAACGGACCGTGTTGAAACCTCGAGCCGAGCCGAGCCTTTTGTGGTAGCGCACAGTCAAAATCCCAATTTCTGGCTTCACGGGATAGTGCAAGAGAGACGGACATTTGGACATTTGTTTTTCTGGACGGATTATATTTTGTGTTGGAGTATCTCGTTTATTTCTTTACTGATTATTTCTTGTCTCAATTTCTTAAAGAAGAATTACATACTAATAAGAATAAGATACATTTACAATACAATATATATATAAACATTTAATCAAGAATAAAAGTTGTTATATGCTAGAAAAAGACTTGTTGCCTTATATTGCCAACTGATGAATAATCTATGAATCTGGGACATATAAGTCAAAACAAAATATTGCACAACGCGACTTAAAACGAACTTTGAGAACCACTAGATTACATAACGGCGGAAGTGCCACATATGTTAATCATTGTTGGCGCCGTGACGCAGGATACTCACAAGGTGCCACATGTTGCCATCCTACTATCGCATTGTCGCCATCGTACTTTCGCGTTGTCGCCATCGTACTTTCGCGTTGTCGCCATTGTACTTTCGCATTGTCGCCATCGCACTATCGCACTATCGCATTGTCTCCCTCTGGGTTTTATTGTGTAACCACGATGGCCCTCGCGGTATTCCGAAATTAACTGTGTTATCATCAAAAGTAATCGTGCCAACAGAAGCCGTTAAAATCTTTGGTACCAGTGACAATGTGGGTTGTATAATATGTTGGTCGGAACGATGTCGATGCGCAAATAATAGTTTAATTTCTATTGATATTTACTCCCGAAGCAGGAATTACAGAATACAGAGAACACATATCAGTGAAATGCTTTAAAGCTCTGAATTGAATATGGTATGTATCTTTATTGCAATGTCAGTGTTGGAAAGCCTAAAATAAATGTTTAATTTCAGAACGATTTTAATTTGTAATTTTCGTAAAATAATACATTCAATACGCCATATGTTCCAGTTTTATTATGTCTTTTTACATGATTGTTGAACTTCAAAGACAAATAAAACGAAAAAGTATAATTATATTCATACGAAAAAAAAAACACGATCACGCATAACGACTAACTCGCCAAATAAATTGAATTGGTGAGATCACATACTTCTGACGAATATTTAAAGTCAAGATAAGTTAGTAAAATTTCACTTTGCTTTAGCAGTTTAATTAAAGTCTATATTTCATCTTAAATGTTATTGATTCTTTCACACACAAAAACTGACTTATATTTATTAAAACATGCTCTTTTTTCTTCATTTAAAAGAACATTTGTTTTTGTATATATACTTCAAATAAATGATATGTAATAGAAAAAAATTACTTAGTCTCGTACCGACTTGTTACCTATTTTACATCCTCGGACTTGACATCGTGGCTGTGTCAGAATAAAATACGTCATTACAAATGTGAAAGTAATTATGATATGTGTATTGTCGGACATTCACTCTTGCTAATTAAAACTTGATAGTCGCGTCGAACGAAAATGGACCTGTCTGAACATTGAATCCTAATTTACTCATAGCCTAACATAAGCGGTCATAACTTACGCTAATGAGACGACATATTATTGCGTGACTTTATAGTGTAAAGGGTCGGTAATGACAAGGGGACAGGGTCGGTCCTCACAAGACTGCGCCAATGGAGTAACGGAGTTACAAGATCTGGAGTTACGCTGACTGCACATGACATAATACAGATTTTCGCACAACCTTGCTCGTACTATATGAGCCTTGTTCTGAGAAAACTGGGCTTAATGTATGTGCGTAAAGTTTCATCCCAGATAAGCCTGTGCAGTCCGCACAGGCTAATCATGGACGAAACTCTCCGCCTAAACTTGATTTTCGGTAAGGAGAGACTTCCTTGAAACTAAAAATACCATAAAAGCGGAAAGTGTCGTCCCTGATTAGCCTGTGCGGACTGCACAGGCTAATCTGGGAGGACACTTTACGCAAATGCATTCAGCCCAGTTTTCTCAGAACGCGGCTCATATGATTACAAGTTATCATATGTTTATCTTAATCACGCTCTGTGTTTGGAACAGAACCGAGATAAGCGTATATGTTTAATGCACTGTTAAGGCTCCAGTTACAAAGTACGGTCGAATTTCGCAGAAAAAGTTCCTTATAGTGATTAAACTGACCGAAGTGAAAAGAGCGCATTGCAATCGTTAAATCATTATGCTTTGGTATTACATAATATATATTATGTATGTTAACGCTACTGCTGGTGATACCGTAGTGGTCAAACGGGTATTCTCCGTTATAAATAAATAAGTATTTTTTCAGTAAAGTGCAACCGCGCGTTTGAACGGTTAGAAAAAGGTCGGATCAGTGTGGGGACTTCATATTACAAACGTGCGGTTGCACTTTACGGAAAAATACTTATTTGTTTAAAAAGATCATGATACCATTTAGACAACTCTCACGAATTAGTATGCTCTCTACTTAATCCCATTAAAAATGGGAATTATTTAAAAAGGCATCATTAAAATGTTAATTGGTTCGCGCTTTATTCTCCCAACACAGATCTTAAAAAGTCACGTGGTATAGGCACCGTGGAGATGTTTATTGATTAATCTGAACGTACTTTGGCGACTCAATGACTCCAACCGCATACAGGGTTTTAAAACACACCAATCTCCGCGCAGTATTTAACTGGTTCCGAAAATAGATCTGGCGCGCTATCGACGACGTAACGTAAACATTTGACGTTGACGTTAGCGTTAATGACGTCACTTCGAAGTTCGGCTAACTTGAGCGTTGTAATGGATTAAAGAGACGCGTCGTATAACATCAATAAAATTGACCTACAGCTTACGTTCTTAAAAACATGTCCACGTGCAAAAAGATGAAACCATATCTGCCCCACGAGCTAAAGCGTCCGATCGCTACGGATGAATGATTTTATCGCAATCTTGCACAGCATATAGTCAATTGATCACATGTTATGATTTTAATAATAATCTTGACTCATAACTGAGATATTCACGTTTGAAAATTGCGTTAGAAAAGTCTCCAAGTGTTCATTGAAACAGTCTATTTTCAAAATCTCAATTTTCATTACAGGAACATTTCTTTAGTTTCAACCAACTACCTCAAAAAGTTGTGTTGAGTAGGTGTGCTAAACGTTTTATTCGTTAAATACTTAACAAATTCCCACTTGGATAAAAAAAACTCTGCGAAAACATTCAGACATCTTTCAAATCTCAATTTAATTTTTTATAACATCAAGGAGTTTGGAGGCAATAAGCTTTGCACTTTTCCGTTCGACCGTACGCCTCGAAGATCGCGTTTTAACATTTCTTCAGCTTCTCGATGATTCTCGCTAGAATATTAACAGTTAAACAAGTGCTGTTTTTGCATGCCCCCCATATGTGCTGTCATTTGCAGTGGCAGCCATTGTGTGAATACGTTTTTGTCACTGTGACCTTGACCTTTGACCTAGTGACCTGAAAATCAACAGGGGTCATCTGCCAGTCATGATCAATGTACCTATGAAGTTTCATGATCCTAGGCATAACCGTTCTTGAGTTATCATCCGGAAACCATCTGGTGGACGGACCGACAGACATAAAAAAGTAACAAACTTTAACCAAGGTTAACGTTTTTCATCCGGACACCATATTACTATTTCGAGTCACTGTGACCTTGACTTTTGACCTATGACCTGAAAATCAATAGGGGTCATCTGTCAGTCATTATCAATGTACCTATGATGTTTCATGATCCTAGGCGTAAGCATTCTTGAGTTATCATCCGGAAACCATTTTACTGTTTCGAGTCACTGTGACCTTGACCTTTGACCTAGTGACCTGAAAATTAATAGGGGTCATCTGCCAGTCATGACCAATGTTCCTATTAAGCTTCATGATCCTAGGCGTAAGCATTCTTGAGTTATCATCCGGAAACCATTTTACTGTGTCGAGTCAACGTGACCTTTGACCTAGTGACCTGAAAATCAATAGGGGTCATTTGCCAGCCATGATCAATGTACCTATGATGTTTCATGATCCTAGGCGTAAGCATTCTTGAGTCATCATCCGGAAACCGTTTTACTGTTTCGAGTCACTGTGACCTTGACCTTTGACCTAGTGACCTAAAAATCAATAGGGGTCATCTGCGACTCGTGATCAATGTACCTATGAAGTTTCATGATCCTAGGCGTAAGCGATCTTGAGTTATCATCCGGAAACCATTCGGTGGACGGTCCGACCGACATGTGCAAAACAATATAACCCCTCTTCTTCGAAGAGGGGCATAATTACCGAAAAGTGTAGAAATGATCGTACAGAACGCATTTTCTAATTTGATAAAATTGAGGTATTATTTCTGTGTTTTCCAGTATAAATATGTAGTCTCAATATTTTGAGTTATCAACTCCTATTCACCTACTAAATAGTCATCGATCTTTCATAGTTGATGATCATATAGAGAGGAGAGGAACTTTGGCTGCGACAAATTTGCCGAAATATAGACCCTTTCAGTTATTCGCATTTACTAGAGTTAAGTCCCTTAGCCGGATGTGACGTAATGAGATGATACAAAATCCGCCAGAGAGAAAATTGTACAGTGTCGCTGATAATATCAACGTCTCTTGCACTATATATGCTTGAATTGCACAAATATTTCATTTTTATTATATTGGCGCTTATTAAAGTTATCGCTTTTCGCATATTTCATTTTAGTACGTTGAAGCGTGAAAATACATTAAACATTCCGTTCAATTGTTACCACTAAACTTTAAACGCAAATATTTTATTAAAATGCCAAATATGGAAAAAGGCGCCGAATGTTTATATTTTAATGGTATTGATCATTGGCATATGATTTGAGCGCTTTTTTTACCACGTGGAAACATGATCTTTATCATTGAAAATGGGAATTGAAGTGTCAATTCACCCCACCTGCAATGTTTAGACCCCGCCCACTTGTTGGCAAAAAGAGGTAGCATAAAGGGAAGTGACAAAATCATCTTTTTTAATGATAATCATGCACAATATCAAATACAATTTTACTAATTATGCCTGAATCAAACATTTGCATGCAAGGAAATGCATTTTTGAAACGATTATATTGTTGTTATTATTTGTATTTACTAAAAACGAACTCGGGATTAGAACACAATGTAAAAGCTCGGTATGTAGTTACGATAAAAATCTCCACGATTGGCACTTCTTCGCGACCATTTGTTTGGTTAAACAATTCTCATAAATTGAACTTATTTCAGAATAAAATCAATTTAACGAACGAAAACAAACAACAAATAGATCGATTTAATGTACGCAACTTATCGTACCTTTCTTTGTCGGAAAAAACTTACCTGGTTACACATAAAATAAATTCTCTTGATTAATGTAATTGTTTGTTTTAATTGTTCACACCAATGTTGACACTCTTTGTTGCAGCATTTTTATCCCGGTGTTTTATTGCACCTTTGTTTATCACAAAATTGTTATGATCGGACACTGCCCAGACAATTACAAAGAAAACAAGGTGTCATAAACCTAGGGACATATACTTGGGACCCTGCATAAACCACATGGTGCAGCCTAGTGTCTTTTAATTAAACACAATTTATGATACCCCCATGTCATCCCTCTTGGCATATTAAGCAGTCATTTTAGCCAAATTTTAAAGCCAAAATACTGAATAGTTGCTTCAATAAAATATTCAAACATTAAAAAAATGAAGACATTATCGGAAATGGATTTACAGGAACTAGTGTATATATACTAGCCAGTTTAATCATGAGAATACAATGTTTAATAACTACACATACATTTAAAATATTGTGTACTTTAACTGCTACGCAACTGAGGTATATAACTGGTACCGGCAAATGTAAACTCCGCTATTACGTGTAAAGAGTACGTTATTGCAGTGTACGAAACACCATCATGAAAACAAGCAATCACAATAGTGTAAACAATACTTTCGTTAAATAAATTAAATATATAGATTTATTGATCATAAAATGCTAGATTTGTATCACTCCTTTTCACTAGTAAAGAAATTTACATGCAGACAGTAAATGTGTATAATATGCAGAGTACTTTTCCGTATGTTTGCTAAAATTTATTAATATTGTCATTCAATGTAAAGGAAACGAAAATCCATTCAATGGAATAGAAAATCATCACAGCATAAGAAAAAGTGCAATGTGTTCCGCCTGTTAGGGCTTTGTTTAATACTTTAAATGCACTTTCGATGGCTGATAAAAAATATCACTTTCCAACCCACTTTTCCATTTGTATGCTTAAAATGATTAATATTGTGATTCAATGGAAACGAAACGAAAATTCATTCAATGGAAAAGAAAATGATAAAATTTTACAATTGTTATGTATTCCGCTTTTTAAGGGCTTTGTTTTACAATTGATTAAATGCACCACTTACACATTCGATCGCTGATGAACAACAACAATATCAACACCACTTATAATTGTGATCAAACAAATATATATTTCATTATTTTTTAAACATCATTTATAAATGTCTTACTATAAGAAAGAATACGGTTTATTTAGTTGTTTTCTTTTGTGGGATTTTCAATATTTAGTACTCCGATTACATTCTCTGATGAACAATACCGCTGCTTTATCAGCAGTATAAACCGAATATCAAAATTTCATTACAAAATAATACATTATTAACTATTAGGTAAGTACAAACCTTTTCGTGCATATGTTCTGTCTATTAACAGCGTTGAAAAAAACATTTTCAAACAAGATCTCTGTTCTCGTTAACAATCGATACACTCGATAATCCTCGCATGACGTCACACAAGGGAGATAATTAAAAACCGGCAATACTGAAAGGGTCTATTGTTTTAACACTTGAACATATAAAGTCCCACAATTTTGTGTTATCAACTCCTCTTTAACTACTGCGCTGATCTCGCTGAAACCATTTTTAGTTGAATCACCTTAATGTGTAGACGATCGTAAAGAATGGAATTGTGTATGCGACTAGTTTTGGAAGAATTGTTTCTGTCTGCCTTCCCGCTTTGTGTTTTAAAATCCTCGTTTACTGTTTTGATGATTTCTCTCAAACTTTCGCTTCCTAATGACCTTAATTTAAAAATAATAGTTAAGGTAGGAATTCTGGTTGCGACCAGTTTTGTGTAGATTTTGGCCTATTGCTTTTGTTCACTGTACATTACTATAGTGTATTGTCTGTATCCAAACTGTTGTAGTGAGGGCATCAGTTTGTGGCATACATTTCCAGTTTAGTTATGTTTGTGTCCATTAAAAGTCAATTTAGCGATTATGATTGAATTTAGCAAATATAATCAGAACGTGAATATGATCGAGGTTTACACACATGATCGAAAACTCAACCTGAAATACCAAATAGTTGAGAGTCGAACTTTAAATTAGGGTCGATCGGGTAAATGGAAACAAACAACTTGCTTACGATGGTCTTTTATTTAAGGCTAGTTATCATTGTCTATACACTTCAGGACACAATAAACAAAACAACATTTAACATGCAACTGTACATTTAACATTTAACTGTACTTCCGGTCGAGTGCGCGGATAACCGCGGTTTTTTCTAGCAGAGTAAATAAAATAGCAAAAACAACGAAAAGAATGTTATAAACATTGAATAATGGTATGTTAATGTGTACAAGTGTAAGTTCAAGCATTTCACAAACATGGAACATCAAAACTCGGACGCCCGATCACAATTTCTCACCAGAAACGATTTTAATGTGTTGGAAAATGAGACTTTCAGCCAAAATGGCGGACCTTGGTCAACGACTACAAGAGAGAAAAAGCGGCCTCGGGTAAACACGGGCAGCAGTAACAGTGAGTACGAACGGTCCCAAACATTGTCGGACTACGAGAGTCTCTCACTTGATGCTAAGCTGTCTATGCTGTTCCAGGAAATGAAAGGCATATCTCATAAAGTTGACCGTCTAAACTAACAAAATAAAGTAAACACTATGGAAACAACACTGTCTGACCATGATCGGCAGAGTACAAGTCAATAGATCTAGAAGCTAGGTGTCGCAGAAATAACCTTTTAATAAGTGGCATCCCAGAGGACAGGGATGAAAATTGTCTCCATAAAATATCAACTTTCTTGAGAGAGAAGCTTGAGATCGACCCCTGTCCTCCTAACCCCCGAATACACAGGCTGGGGAAATTCCGGCACGGCTCCACAAGACCCATCATTATATACTGTCTGGATTCCGTGACACTGAGCACATCCTCTCGAATGCTAACAAGCTCCATGAAACACTTTTTCACATAAATAGAGATTATCCACGCGAGATTGTTGATGCCCGCAAGCAATTATGGCCACAGTTCAAGCGCCTACGCCAAAAATATCCCAAAAGCAAGGCCAGCATAATATATCCAGCCAAAATCATTCATGATGGTCGCGTTGTCGCTGATGCCTTTCCAAACTGGGATACGATCATGCAAAGCAGCCGTGTTACAAAGCACAACCATTTTTTCACAAACACACAGTTTGCTCCAGCTAGAAATGTAAACAGATCCCATACACAGCCAGCCATGTCACAGGCTCCTCGTGCCCATTCCAACGACTCGAACAAGGCTGTATCGCAGGAGCGTAGCCAGCGCGATGCTTCCCTTGTGCTTGAGCGCAGGACTCCGCGAAAGCAACAATCGCAATCGCCTTCCCGGAGGAGGAATCCTCGCCAACACGCACCTAGCAGGGACCACCCAAACTGCCAGTTGGAAACGGCCCAACACGCACCCCGCAGGGATCCCCCAAACCGCCAATCGGAAACGGCCCAACACGCACCTCGCATGGATTCCCCAAACCGCCAGTCGGAAACGGCCCTACAGCTTGGCTCTTGCAGCCTCAACCACCGATACAGCGCCCATGGGACGCATCTGGATCCAGGAACACACCTTACCGGGGCGGAGCTCACTAGGACCCCGAAGGAAGACACTGTGCCTCTAACCTGAAAAACAGTAATATTAAATTAGGTTGTTTAAACGTGAGTGGCCTGGGAAAAAGACTGTTTATAACTGAATTCCAAAATTTTATTAAAAATTATGATTTATTTTGTGTCTCTGAAACGCACGCTGACGAAACCGACATTCTGGACATTCAAAATTTTACTTTCTTTCAAAAGCACCGTTCTAAAGAATATAAAAGAAAATCCGGAGGCATTGGCGAGCCCTTGTTTGTCTTATGTTGGTTAATATTCATCTTGGTCAATTCTAGGTTAAGTTTGAAAGTAGGTCATATGTGGTTTAAACTAGGTCAACAAACCAACTCACAGAAAAGGTTAGTGAACACTCCAGAGGTCACAATTTCTTCCAGATCTTCATGAAAATTAGACAGAATGTTATCTCTATGAAATAAAGTTTCAGTTTGAAAGTTGGTTGTTTGTCGAAAACTAGGTCATTAGGTCAAAATATAGAAAACTTCCTTTATCTTTCTACAGGTCACATTTTCTTCCTGATTTTCATGAAAATTGCTTACAATGTCCATCTTAATCAAATCAAAAGCTGAATTTGCATGTTGGTCATGTGCAGGCTAAAGCTAGGTTACAACTTAGTCAAATCATACACAAGTTTTTGACACTATAGAAGGAGTTTTGGGTGAGCGATACAGGGCTATCTTGTTTTAGAACAGCCTGTAGTAAGAAATGGAAGGTATTGTATTTGTTTCAAAAGTAACATTTTATTGTTATTGGAAGTAACTGAGCAATTATATGATGTCATAGTTTTGGTTATTTTGCTCACTTGTTATGATGTGACAAGGTGAGCTTTTGTTATCACTCTTTGTCTGTTGTATTTTATCCAAAGTTTATTGTGAACACATAAGATATCATTTTACAATGTTTAAATTTGAGTGTCACCTCTTTGCCAGATTCTTATTAAACTAGTCACTTCTATGTCATTTTGGGTTTCATATTCTATCAACAATTAGGGCACTAGGTCAAATATAAGAAAATGTCTGTTAATACTTTAGTGGTCACATTCTGTCTCTGATCCACTTGTTAATTGGTTAGAACATTATTTTAAATGATTTCAATGTCAAGCTTGAAAGTAGCATATTCAACATTTTGGTCACAAGGTCTAGTCTCAGTGGTTAACAGGTCACGTTCCAAAGTGGGTCATGTGCTTCCAAGCATTTAATCAATAACTAAAATCATTAAAATCTATGTTAACACTTACATTTTTTACCTGATCTTCATGGCAGTTGATCAGAA
This sequence comes from Dreissena polymorpha, assembly GCF_020536995.1. Lineage (NCBI taxonomy): Eukaryota > Metazoa > Mollusca > Bivalvia > Myida > Dreissenidae > Dreissena > Dreissena polymorpha. The sequence continues at coordinate 63,838,771 of NC_068364.1, forward strand.
TGTTCAAATAAATAAAAGTAGGAACTCGGTAACAAGGCTCAACTAGACCGGATAGATGCAAATAGTTTGTTCATACTCACAATGCCTTTTTTTCTAGATCTGAATGAAAAATTAGTTAACACCACTAGGAAACAATCAGTTTCATGTGAACCACATTGTGCTGTTAAAGCTATCTATGTATAGTATAGATTGTTACAAAACATTGTTTATCAATAAAAATAAATGAAAAAAATGGCTTTCTAAAAGTTGTAGACTTGGATGATATATTCCTCAACTTATAATCTACGAAAATCTTTTGAGAAGAAAAACAAAATTTGACTATTATCATACCCCAACATACTGTGATTGGGAGCAAGCACAGGAATTCTCAATTATGTTCCTCGAAAAATAATGGGTTAGCATCTTGTTGCTGTTTTATCCAGTTGTCTGTACTATTACTCCCAAAAGAATTGTAAGTTCAAATATAAGATATTTAGGTAAATAAATCTCATTGAAGGGAGTTCCAAAAACGGAAACGATTGCACCACAACCATTAACTATTGACCTGCGGATAAATGACAAGCAATAAAAATTACACAAATGCGGTGATGTAGATAAACTTAAATGGATGCTGATTTATTTTATGCTTTCCGGTGATTTATACAGAAATATCAGTGAAATAAACTGGTATTTCACTGTTTTAAGCAGTGAAAAATAACAGTGAAAATATCGATATTTTTCGCTGTTTTTCTGGGATAATCGATATTCCGCCGAATCCAAGAAATATCCTCTATATATCCATCCTCTTCAAAAGCATCGTCAAACCAATACTTTCAGTGCTTTGATTTTTAGAGCTATACATAGCCTGATAGTATATTTTTCAAGCAGACGAAGATGTAATTGATTTCACAAATAGAATTGCCGAAGATGAATTAAAAATTATGTTTAATGAGTTGGATAAATTAAAAATTATGTTTAATGAGTTGGATAGGCCATTTACAAATGCAGATGCATTGAAAGGTATTTCAAAACTAAAGTAGGGGCGAAGTGCAGGGCCCGATTGTATTTTAAATGAATTTTTAGTGTATGGTAAAAATGTATTAGTTGATAGTATTGTGAAACTGTTCAATAAGATTTTAGAATGTAATTATATCCCTTCATGTTGGAGTGAAGGCTACATTTTACCTATCCACGCAAACTAAAAATATGCAGAAGCGCAAGCTGGCTTTAGGGCTAAAATGGGAACTAGGGACAATATCTTTGTATTACATGGTTTAATAACCCATATAGCTATAATCAAACCCAACAGTTATTTTGTATATTTGGTGATTTTCTAAAGCGTTCGATTATTTGGTTAGACCAAACATTTGGCACAAATTATGCAAACTGGGTATTACAGGTAAGCCTTTTAATGTTATCAAATCTATGTATAAGAAAGTACGCTCATGTGTTAAAACTAAATTGTGAAAGTGGAGAAATGTTTGAAAGCCTTTTAATAGTACTCTTAAGATGTTTCTGTTTATGTATGCAGATGACATTGTGATTTTCACAAATTCAGCGGATGAACTGCAACAAAATCTTGATATTTTATCGGCATATTTTAAACGTCGGAAATTAACTGTCTAATCTAAACTTTTATTATGATGGGAGTATGGAAACGTATATGGTACACCCTGATACCGTGATGATGTAAACATTCTATGACGGCATGATATGAAAAAAGGTGTCATGTCGTCAAAATAACTCATCGTGTCGACTAAAACTACGATGGCAAGTCATTTTCAAAAGAGCATGACACCTAAAATTATGTTGATTTGTCGACATAAGATAAGTTGTCCAGACTTAAACAGTCCGCATGTTGACATAAGAGCCAAAATCTCTGACAATATTTTAACCTTTAGCCGTCTTGTAAATTTAACTAGTTCTGTGTTGTTTACTGTATGACGGCATATATCTTGATGACTTGCAAGTAACATAATGTTGACATGGCGATATAACTGAAGGAGTCGATATAATTTATGTGGACAAAGGGCGTTGTTTAAAAAAATATGGAAGCGTGTATGTTTCCCAAAACATATGGTCATGCCGGATTAGTTTATATCGACTTACTGTGAAATAACATTTTTAGTTCAGTTTTTATTGTGCTATATTGTTTTGTTTATTTTTGCTCATTTAAGTTTCGTTTTTATCGCAAATGTTCTATTTAGCGTACTTCAGTACTTTCAGAACGATTCATCCATACTCTAGTGCTGTATGGCTTTTACATAGATTGTGACACTTTTGTAAAGTTGTTTCATATAAACCAAATTGAGGAACATTTTAACCAGGTTTTCCGAAGGAAAAACTCGGCGGGCGGGTGGGCGGGCGGGCGGCCGGTGGGCGGGCGTTCGGATGGCGGGTTGTCGGGCGGTCGAGCGGGCGGGCGGGTGGATGGGTGGGCTGGCGGGCTGGCGGGCTGGTTGGCGGGCGGAACAAGCTTGTCCGGGCCATAACTTTGTCATTTATTGTGAGATTTTAAAATCATTTGGCACATTTGTTCACCATTATGGGACGGTGTGTCGCGCAAAAGAATTACGTCAATATCTTCAAGGTCAAGGACATGCTTTGAGTTCAAAGGTCAAAAATGGCCATAAATGAGCTTATCCGGGCCATAACTATGTCGTCCATTGTGAGATTTTCAAATCATTTGGCATTTTTGTTCACCATCATTGGACGGTGTGTCGCGCGAAAGAATTACTTTGATATCTCCAAGATCAAGATCACCCTTTGAGTTCAAAGGTCAAAAATGCCATAAATGAGCTTGTCCGGGCCATTGTGAGATTTTAAAATTATTTTTCACCATCATTGGACTGTGTGTCGCGCAAAATGATAACGTCAAGATCTCCAAGGTCAAGGTCACATTTTTATTGAAAAGCTGGCGATCCCTTGTTTTTAAGTTTAAACATGATATGTCTGTTGTTAATCTTGATTTTGTTATCCCCGCCATAGGCGGAGGGATATTGTTTGGCGTCCATCCGTCCGTCCTTCCGGCACATTTGTGTCCGGAGCCATAACTTGGAAGTGCTGTGGTGGATTTCATTGAAACTTGGTATGAGTGTATATATGGATAAGAGGATGATGCACACCAAATGGCATTGTACACCATCTGTTAATAATGGAGTGATGGCCCTTTATATCTTGAAACAGAATGCTTTTTTAATATAAGCTTACAGCATTATCTCCATTAACACATGAGTCAGAGCCATGAAACTTGCCATAGTTGTTCGCAATGATCTGCGGGTGCTTCACATTCAACACCCATAATCCTAGGGTCTTAGGTCAAGGTAACACATTTAGGTCAAAGGTCACAAATATGATTAATTCTTAAGTCATTTCTTTACTATGCATCAAGGGATTATGTAATAACTGCATTTTATTGTCTGCAAACCCATCACAGGTACAAATGGGTTAAAAATAAATAAATAAGAAAAGGCACAACCCTTTACTTATACCTTTTCTTTTAGTTCTACACCCATCCATAAACACAATTTATTTGGCAGGGATATCAATTCAAGGAATTTGCGTGTTATCTTAATGTTTGTATGTTTATGCTACATTATTCTTTAAATGATAGAGGTCGAATGTTTTTGTTTTTTATGCCCCGAAGGAGGGCATTAAGTGATCGGACTGTCCGTCATACTTAAAAAAAAATGCTCATTACTTCTATGTTGCTTCAGATGTAGCCTTCATATTTGATATGCATGTGTGTATGTACAAGGCCTTTCTATACGCACACAAATTTTTACCTCTTTGTCCTTGACCTTGAACTTAGGGTCCGCGTTTGGGTTTCGAAATCTGCGTTAGGGTTTAAAAAATGCTCATAACTTCTATAACGCTTCAGATGTAACCTTCATATTTGGTAAGCATGTGTATATGGACAAGACTTTACCATACGCATACAATTTTTGACCACTTTGACCTTGACCTTGAACTTAGGGTCCGCGTTTAGTTTTCAAAATCAGCGATTAGGTTTCGAAAAATGCTCGTAACTTCTATCAAAGCTTTTTTTGGGTGCATATGTCATCCTATGGAGAAAGCTCTTCTTTATTCAACTTTTTTAACCATTTCTATAATTCTCAAATCATTTGAATGAAAGTACAAAACTCTGTTATTCATGTCAATGTAAACATTCTGATTCCATGAGTTATTGCCCATAATGTTTGTATGTGTATGATATATTTTTTTCCAAATGATGGACGTTCAAAAGTTTTTTTTTCCTCAAATGTAACCATTTCTATTATTCTGAAAACATTTGAATGAAACTACAAAACAATGTTATTTATGTCAATATTTATTATTCTCATTCGATAAGTTATTCCATTTGATGCCATAGGCACTATAATGTAGAACCTTTTAGGTTTCTTCAGTCAGCAGCCACAAATTGAATTTGTATAAAAAAATATAGAAATACCAAGATGCGCATATGGTCACATAATTACATACATACATACATACATACATACATACATACATACATACATACATAAATACATAAATACATACATACATACATACATACATACATACATACATACATACATACATACATACATACATACATACATACATACATACATACATTCATACATACCTACATACATACATACATACATACATACATACATACATACATACATACATACATACATACATACATACATACATACATACATACATACATACATACATACATACATACATACATACATACATACATACATACTACATACATACATAATACATACATACATACATCATACAAATCAACATACATCGCACAATACATACTACATACATACATACATACATACTACAATCATACATACATACATACATACATACATACAGACATACATACATAACATACATACATACATACATACATACACTACATACATACATACATACATACATACAGACTACATAACATACATACATACATACATACATACATACATACATACATTACTACATATATACATACATACATACATACATAGCATACATACTATACCATACATACAAACATACAGACATACAGTGGATGCATGCATACATACATACATACATACAGACATACAATACAATACATACTCATACAGCCAATACAACTGCATCATGCATGGCATACATGCATACATGCATACATGAATACATACATACATACTAGCACATAGCATAGTACATGCATACAGGACATACTAACATACATACATACATACATACATACAGTACAATATGCAGACAAGACATGACATACATACATACATACATACATAAATACATACATACATACAGTACATACCATACATAACATACATACATACATACTACATACATCCATACATACATACATACATACATACAACATAACCATACATACATACATACAACATACATACATACATACATTGTGAACACTAGAGGCCGCATTTCTTGTCCGAGCTTCATGAAACTTTGTCGGGACATTTGTCCACATCATACCTCAATTGAGTTCTTAACTGGTCATGTGGGGTCGAAAACAAGGTCACTTGGTCAAAAAATAAAGACCTTGTGAATACTCTAGAAGTCACATTTACTTTGCTTAAATGTTTGTGTAAATGATATGTCGCTTCTTAAGTTCGAAATGATTCTGGTCGGTTGAAAAACATGGCGGCCAGGGGGTGGGGCAGTTTTCCGGACATGGCTATAAAGTTACCTTGTAAGTCACATATTTTCCCTATCATGAAACTTAGTCAAAATAGTGGTTTTATTGATATCATGGGCGAGTTCGAAAATGGTCAGGATCGGTGGGAAAATATGGCTTTCAGGGGTTGGGTTAGTTTTCTCTATATGTATTGTTTGTTTGAAACTGGTTCTGGTCCGTCAAAAAACATGGCCACCGTGTGGTCATTTTCCATATATTTTATGTAGTAAAAGAAGCTTGTGAACACCATTAAAGTAACTTTTGATTGACAATCATTATAAAACTTAGTCAGAAAATTGGTATTATTGATTTTTCAGTCAAGTTCGAAATTGGTACTGATAGGCGGGGAAAAAATTAGCCGTCAGGGGGTGGGGCAGTTTTCTCTTTTTGTTTATAATGTAAACATGTGATAACTCTACAAGTTGCATTTTTAGCCCAATCTTCGTGAACTTTGGTCAAAACTTATGTTTCCTTGACACTTTTGAGTTGTTAAATGGTACTGGTCAATCAGTATTAAAAACCATGTCTGCCAGGGGGTCGGGCCATGTCTACCAGGGGGTCGCGCCATGTCTACCAGGGAGTCGGGCCATGTCTACCAGGGGGTCGGGCCATGTCTACCAGGGGGTCGGGCCATGTCTACCAGGGGATCAGGCCATGTCTACCAGGGGGTCGGGCCATGTCTACCAGGGGGTCGGGCCATGTCTACCAGAGGGTTGGGCCATGTCTACCAGGGGGTCTGGCCATGTCTACCAGGGAGTCGGGCCATGTCTACCAGGGCTCGGGCCATGTCTACCAGGGGGTCGGGCCATGTCTACCAGGGGGTCGGGTCATGTCTACCAGGGGATCAGGCCATGTCTACCAGGGGGTCGGGCCATGTCTACCAGGGGGTCGGGCCATGTCTACCAGGGGGTCGGGCCATGTCAACCAGGGGTCGGGCCATGTCTACCAGGGGATCGGGTACCATGTCTACTAGGGGGTCGGGTAATTTTCTATATATGCTTTTATTAAATACTTTGGAAAACCTTAACCTTGACTTGAAGTCAGCCTTTGTCATATAAATGTTCTGAAATATTTGCACACGAGTTTAACTCGTCTTTCTTTTCATCTCATTCCCTCAGGTGAGCGACCCAGGGCCTCTTAGACCTCTTGTTGGCGTTACTTTCATTTGTCTAACCTTTTCTGATTAAATACTTAAGAACAGTTTGAAACTCATTAGCTGTTATGTTGTTTTATAAATCATCTTTTTAAATTTGATATTTAGAATTAGAGATTTTTAATTTAAATTATCAGTTTCTATGCGAAGATTTGAAGCTCAACTTTTGTTAAATCAGAGTAAAGTTTTTATTGAATCGGATTTTAATGCTCACTATCATAGTTTCTGCTTGACACTTCACTGCAGCTATTAAAGTGTTATCTTGAACGCGCTTTCCGGTCTCTTAAATGTAAGATGTTTAGTTGTCTCTAGTTGAAAATGTGCATGTTTTTTGTGAGGAACTAATTTGCATAAAACCGAATTAAATACCAAAACTAACCTACTTACATCGATGAAGCGAAGAAATAGCGTTTCAATTCTTATACATGTAATTACAATTATCATTCTGCATGTGCATATGTTTTCAATGGTTTGTCTAAAAGACAATACATGATTTGGGATTTATTCGTGCATGAATTTAGTAAGCGCCTCCTTTTCCAATACGCAGTTTTGACTGTGTACATGTCGCACATGGCATAATTAATCCAAGTAGTCCCACGCTCGATTTCCTCGTGCGCTTCGTGAAGGCATCTCGCTTCATTGAATATTTAAGCCCAGTAAAATTATATACTATAGCCAATCAGAATAATGTACCCAATTGAAATTATGTAATCAACTGCATGACAAATTAAATGCCATTAAAGTCAAACGTTACTTTTATATTCGCCGTGCATTTTACAATGATGACTGCACATTAATAATCCGGTTGAGTATATATATATATATATATATATATATATATATATATATAGGGCCAGTCCAAAGACCGATCTAGTCAAAGGGTACGTGTATTACAACTAATATAAAACTATACCGGCTCTTAAAAAAATATTTCATTTTTTTAAATATTTTGATAAATAAAGTGCGATGTGGACATAATATGGAAATAAAAGCATACTTCAACCTTACTAGCTTTGAAAACTGTTCAATCACAGCTGAGTAGGTGATTTCGCTTTAGTGAAAATTTTAACGGACGACGAAGAAAGACCGATCACATTAACTAGCCCTAAAATTGATCTACAAATAGCCCAATTTTGTGTCACTTTTGAATAATTTTCCATTTCTTCAAAATCGAATTATTTGGCCATTCAAAAAAAAATAAAGATCAAATTGCAGTATGAACATTTATTTCAAACATGTACAAGATAAGTATTGATGCAAAGCATCAAAGGGCGTCGGGAATATCAGTGTAAAAAGGCACTCAATGAAGTTACATGGAACGACTTTGTTCTACTGTAAATATTAATATATTATTTTAAACAAAATAGAAAAAGATACTGGTATAACCATTATCTATGATTGTGTGTTATAACTCCCAAGTAACCATTATCTATGATGTTGTGTTAATAACTGCAAATAACCATTATCTATCATTTTGTGTTTTAACCTCCAAATATTTCTTAGTTCATTTTATTTGCATTGGTTTCCTTTTTTGACGATGCTGGAACAGCATCGTCTAAGGTTTGATAACAAGTAAAAAAAATCTTTACAATGGCGACCTATGTAAAAGACCGAGCCAGTCCGATTGAGATAACTCGATTTTTCAGTTACTTCCCTTGGCATTTGCCACTGCGTAGGAGATTGCTCGTTGATTTTCATTGAAAACATTCTTCTAGCAGAGTTGTCGTTCGTGTTGATAAAGGTAAATATTAATAGAACAGCATATCCTGGAGAAACAGATTCAATAAGTGTATCAGAACGTTACATCCATTTTATTTTTATGGACCGATGAAACAACTATACATTTTCTCTATTTTGTTTGATATTTGTTCTCGATTTAGTAAATAAATTGCGAATAAAAACATGTAAAATTAACTTTTTACGTGATCACAAAACTAAAGAATGCGAACAATTTCGAACCTGCAAATGGTAAACGCTGCACTGCTATGATATATATAGATAAAACAACATATCTTTGCGTAATTGTCCGTCCCGCTAGCGCAGTGGTAAGGGCCTTCGCTTTTTCACCTTTACGACACCAGTTCGATTCCCGCTCCCGGCTCAATGTTATATTTTGTCTGTTTTGTGGTCACCATTCCGAACAGGTGTTTTTTCCGGATAATCTCATCCCCCCCCAGGAGCATTTTACCATATAAAAAATTAAAAAGTATTTCAGTACAAATCAAACAGCTTCATTCAAAATGCGTCCCAACTGTCGTCAATCTAATCTTAGTAGGTAGGAGTGCTGGACACACTCCGGGTCCCAACATTATGCAGCCTCAGCGCGGAGGTAACTCATTACCTTGAAACAACACAAATACGCACACTGGGTGCAGCCTAGGCGCGTATAGACTAAAACAAGGCAACAAACTCAAGTGCGGGCATAATCATTAAAAAATTTCATATTGAATACGATATTCTAACAGAAATTACACAGCCACCTAATTGTACATACCATGTTTGATATTTTGTTTGATTGTTAGATTTCAGCATATAAATGTATAAGGTCATTTCGCTATTAGTTAACTTATCCATATTTTCGTGGGCGAACTCGGATAGTCAAGTGCTCATACGATTGAGTTCACATGGTCCGGCTATGTGCTCATACCTACTTTCGAGAATCACCATGAAGGTATTGCCATACTTAATGAACAAGAATGTGACCCGCCTCCCAGTTTCGCTCAATGGGTCAAGTTACCCACGGGTACTACTTCCCCGTACCCCTAAACTTTTTTTCGTACCTAAAATGTTTCGAACGCAAATTTTTTTCGTACCAAATTTTTTTTCGTACCCAAAATTGTCGTACCCAAATTTTTTATCGTACCCAAATGTTCGTATCAACATACACAGTTGTGGTGATATAGATAAACTTAAATTGATGTTTTATATCCATCCTCTTCAAAAGCATCGTCACACCAGTACTGCAAGTACTTTGATTTTTACTGGCATCTGTGTGCAGTTTTCATTAATGGGACAGAACTGTGTAGGTTTTAAAAAATCTGTTTCATCTTGTATGCGTTATTTCATATTTTTCTCAACTTCAAGGGGAGATGATTCGGAACTTATTCTTACGTTGCTAATTTACGATAGGGGTTGAGTACTCATTGATATGAAAACACTGTAAAAGTTATAATGTGTTTACGAACACCCCCCCACCCCCCCACCCTCCCCCCCCACCCTCTCACCCCCACCCTCTCACACATATATTTCCACGCTTTCCAGCAGCATCTTTGAAACAACTAGGAGAAAACTAGGAAAATAATTTACAAAAACCTAGGAAAAAACTAGGAAAATGTAGTAAGGTTGAAACAAAAACTAGGAGTTACTATTAAGAAGTTTATTACCTTTTCGACTTTTCCCTACCTGATTACCACAGTAACTGTACACATTTCACGCAACAGGGCTGTTAAGTTGACTAATGGCTATATTCTTGAATGTCACTCAACCTCCATCTCGACTCAACCTCGACTAAGGAAGGCTCGAGGGCGCCTTTGGTTAGTTTGAGTCAAGGAAGAGATTGGTATTCACAGTGTTTACTTAGTCCAGGAGAGATAGAGGAGTCGACAAAGCATGAATGTGTTTTGTTGGGCACCTATTGTATACAATCCGTTCAATAGCATAATTTCAAAATAATTGGTTTATAACAATATACATGTGTAAATTACATATTCATAGGTGTAAAAAAAGTTTGTTTTGAATAACACGAGCGACCCTATTTTTGTTGCGACCCTAAAATTTGCTTTGCTATTTTGAATCGACTTTGTAACAGAAAATTGTTTGTTTTGGGGCATTTTCTTATGTCCAACTTTATATAGTTATAAAGGATGTTGCATAGACATTATGAAGATTTCTGTCTATGGATATCGTTGGTGCATTATGAAGTTGCTTGTTTTAAAGTAAAAAGGTTCAATGAAAAACAAAGAAAAATACGCTGACCTAACTTTCCTTATTTTTTTGCGATTGAAGTGGAAACAAACACCTTTTTACTAGTTATACTAGTTATACATTACAATCAAATGTTTTTATATGAACACAATTCCATTAATGGTTTTGTTCAATATGGTACATGTATGTGACAAATTTTAATGATATGTTATAATAACACCACTTGTTTTGTGACTCCTTGCGTTGACAAAAATATTATGTATATTTCAGTGATTTTATAGGTATTTTTATTTATTTTTTATTCTGTACGTATACAACTTGATAAAAAATAATCAAAAGACAAATGCGTACGAATATAACAAGGGAATGGGTAGCATATTCGAAGCGCGAATCATCAGAAACATTATTACTAGTAGTATCATCATTATTTGTTTTGTAGATTCAAAGTTTTTAGTGTGTGGCCTCGGTAAGTAGGCACAATATCTGCACGGTCTGCAATACAATAAACTTGTAATACTTGCTATCTTAAGTATAAGCATTCTATCTTCTATGTCGCAAATAATAAATTTTCAAAACACAAAACCACAGCACAAACTAAAAAGCCATAGATCTGACCTTACATCACACCATAAGCATATATGAAAGATCCTTTTAAATGTAAATACTAGTATGTGACGTGAATTTAGACACTAATTGATAGGCAACAATCCTCGCATTAAAATATTACCATTCGAAACAATAATTAAAAATCATACCTGAAAAAATGTCACAAAAAGCGAGTTAGTACTGACATAAGTGGATTTCCTCAAATTAAATGTTGTTTACCATCTTGTATTTCATGCGCACAAGATTCAAGTGGTATACAAAACTAAAACAATAGCCATCACCAAAGTGCTCTAGAATAAATATTATATCAATTAACAAAAAAATTTGTGGTTCCAAATCCGCAAAACAGCGTATTTTTCCGGTTACCCACACTTTGAAATAACTAAAACTAACAAAATAAACAATATAGTTGTACGAGCTTCTGTTTCGGTATTCATAAAAAACACGTTTAGTGAGGCTTGAGTAACAACTTCACTACCTCGCCATATCCTCCCTCAGGCGAGGAACCTATGTACCTATGAAGTTTTATGATCCTAGGCGTAAGCATTCTTGAGTTATCATCCGGAAACCATTTTACTGTTTCGAGTCACTGTGACCTTGACCTTTGACCTAGTGACCTGAAAAACAATAGGGGTCATCTGCCAGTCATGATAAATGCACCTATGAAGTTTCATGATCCCAGTCCTAAGCATTCTTGATTTATCATTCGGTAACCATTTTACTATTTCGAGTCACTGTGAGCTTGACCTTTGACATAGGGACCTGAAAATCAATAGGGGTCATTTGCCAGTATGATCAATGTACCTATGAAGTTTCATGATCTAGGCCTAAGCGTTCTTGAGTTATCATCCGGAAACCATCAGGTGGACGGACCGACCGATATGTGCAAAAAAGTATTCCCCCTCTTCTTCGAAGGGGGGCATAAAAAGTGTCATTGAAAGAGAAATGTGCCTTTAGTCCTTCAGCCAAGTACCCAAAATTGAGGTGGGGTGTACCAGTAAGGGGGGCAAAACTACACCTATACATCAAGGAAGATGCATGCCAGTAGCATATGAAAATGGTTGATAACAGTCTGGTACTGGCGGCTTTTGGTATTTTTTTCTCCTTTGAAGATAGGGCCTCAATGAGCTGAATTTTCATAAATTGTCTGGGAGAAATTGAACCGAAGTAGGGTAAATATACACTTTGACCCCCCAAAAATTGCTACACAACGTATTTTCACTGATCCTGGTAGGGTAGAAGGTCCTTAAAAACATAATAAAAGTTTACCACAATCAGACCTCCGGAAAGTTTTTTTTTTCAAGATGGCCTCCAATACGGCCGCCAATACCTATTAATGATCATAACTATGTAACTATCCAATCAAATTTGATGAATTTGGTGTCTATACCTAGATTTCAAGGGGCAAAGAACACATTATGATCATCAGAAATTGTTTAAGTTTAATTTAGAACACACAAATTCAACATGGCGTCGAAAACGGACGCCAAGATGGCCGCCAAAACTAATTTATGATCATGACTATGTAACTATCAACTTAAATTTGATGAATTTGGTGTCTATACTCAGGTTTCAGGGGGCAAATAACACATTATTATCATCAGACAAAGTGTAAGTTAATTATGTTGCACAGAAATTTAACATGGCGTCCTAAATGGCCGCCAAGATGGCCGCAAAGATGTTCGCTAAAACCTATAAAATGATCATAACTATGTAACTATCCACTCAAATTTGACAATTTTGGTGTCTATACATAAATGTCAGGGGGCAAATTACACATTAACATCATCAGACATTGTTTAAGTTTATAATATTTCACACAAATCCAACATAGCGTCCAAAATGGCCGCCAAGATGGCCGCCAAAACATATTTATGATTATTAAATATAACTATGTAACTATCCACTAAAATTTTATGAATGTGGTGAATATAACCAGGTTTCAGAGAGCAAACAACACATTAATATCAAATTTATATTATCAGACAAAATGTAAGCTAATTATGTTACAAAAAATCCAACACGGCGTCCAAAATAACCATCAACATAATACGAAGAACCCCAAGTCCATAACTTGTTACTCTAACGTTATGGTTGTTATGTAAAATGCCATAGTTTAAGAGACAACAAACACTTTAATAGAATTGAGGTTATCACTAAGGAGTTGACTAATCATAAAATCCAATGTACGACATTTGTAAGAGCGAATGAACCAGCACATGACTTCATGATAGGATCATATTTTACTAACTTCTGTAGACTTGATTTTTTACCGTTGTTGAAAATCATTGAAGATTAATTACAGCCTGAATGAGCACAAGTTCTTTCAAAAGGTTAATATTATACACTTTGCGTTCCTTTGACTACTTATTTACATAAAAGCGGAAGTAGATGATTTTATTGTCCCTTTCGGAGTAATGCAGGACCAAGATGAGCAAATCTGTATCCTCGCCCACCAACGTTGTGGTGCTACGACGGGATCGTTATACTGTATTTAACAATTTGAACGTCTGCCTCCCCTGAAGACAGAACAACATAGCATCCCATTTAAGTCAGAGTTGTTCTGATCAGAGCAATCATGCCGGTCTTGTTTCTGTCACGATACAAAAAGTATTCCCTTTTTACATGTGCATTCTGTTTTTTTTGCTGAAACTCACAATGTGATTCACGTTTCCGGTGCGATTTATCTTTGTTATAATCACCGTCTTCATAGCCATCGAACCCCACTGTCGCTTGTCCGTAATGCCTTTCACTGAATCTGCATAAGACTCGGCTATTGCGTTATGTGAGTCGCCCTTCTCCATGGTTAACGATGCAGCAAAGTACCACCATCATGCATCTGTTTCATGAATACAGTTCATCACAGCCTCACATGATGTGTATACAGCATACTCTCAAATTGCCTGAGCGATCTGAGGCTTATCTGCTGTACAAAGTATGTTCTTGGCTTCAAAGAAGGCAGCAGGATGAGAGCTCAGTTCATAAGACAAACGCATGCAAGGGAAGGATCTCCATATTTTGACACCACCAGAAAACGCTGGAACAGAAGAGCAGGATCAAAAGCACTGTCAGAAGTGATCTTAACAGTCAAGCTATTCCAAAGAGATTTGGAAGGTCGCCGTGGTGTGATGGATATGGTGTCCGCCTAGCGACCGGGAGGTCACGGGATCCATCCCCACCATGGGAGCGTTCTTTAGATCTCCCCAAAAGACACCAAGTACTGGTTCTAGGCCCAGGAAACGGACTCGAGAGTGTTAATATAAGCCTAAACCTTTCGATGCAATCGACCTAAAATAAATAGAATTGAACTAAAGAGATTTGGCTCTGTATTTTCTCGTGAATTTATAAGCAAAGACCGACTTTCCTTTGATATCTCTTATGATGGTATTCCCAACCGCCTCAATTGCATGAACAGTCACATGTGACCCAGTCACTATGCCAATGACCATGTTTCTGAGGGTCAGCTGTGTATGGTGATCAGGTTGTAATCTGCGTCTGCATTTTTCTAGATCTAAAGAATCCACTTTGATGCACACTTCAGTTGAGATTTTGTGTTGTTGACTTGTAGTATCGGTCAGGTCTGTGTAATCATGCATCGCACTGTTGTGCTCGGATGTTGCAGATAGGGTCCCAGGGGTTTGCATTTCCTCAGTCATTCCACTGCCGCGAGGTAGACCACATGCGCTCTATTAAAACATCATCAATGTTTGCTCAATAACAAGATCAAGTCCTAGCCCAGCCCAGCACTGATGGCTCCTACAAACAACGTGAAAACCAATACCGAACTTTCGATAAACGTCCGGGTGCGTTTCCTCTAGGTTGCTCATTTGCTGCAGATATATGTAGTAATAGGCAGATTGAAGGTAATGTATCCAGCAGCAGCAAAGATGGATAGCAAATTGGGCACTGCCTTATGCATTAACCAACACCCAGTACGATATGCTTTAATCAACACCCTTGAATTGTTCATTATAAGCTAATAATTCAGCCATACTATGATTGTCTTTGAAGTCTGGGCAATTTCATGTTTCTACTTCTCTGTAGCCCTCTCGAGTTTGATCAAAATCGCATAACATATCTGCTTGCGTCGTTTTGCCCCTCAAACAAACAAATCCTTGGCATGATCCAGCAGCATCTGAATGTCTGGTTCTTCCTTGGTCATTTCGGCTGAAAGCTGGCTGTGTATACACTTTTCAACAAGAAGATGGTCCCGTGAAGCCCTCTGGACAGCTTTTCGTGTCACAATGTGCACAATTGCACTTCTCATTAGACAGCCTCAAGTATGTTTTTGAGAGCGGTTTCTTCCATGAGGGATCCTTTGCGCCCCCACCCCGCAAGTTCATACGTTTATAAAACATCCCAAATTCTGAACAACATTTTCAACTACTTTGTGGCGCATCAATGATGATGTCGGCAGTTTTGCAATACAAAAGTTGGTCAAACGTTACAATGGTGTGAAGGTTGTGGCAAGGTTGCAAACTAAGACTTATGTTGACAGAATGCACGCTTTGTCCCCATTGTACATATTAATCATAGGCAAGAATTTGACTGACAGCAGCCCATGGTACTGGCTATGCTGATGCAAGATACGCATCATTCTCTGTCAATTCAGTGTTACCTGAAGCTGAAACATATCGATCCTCTTATCAAAATCCAGAAAATGCGGCAGGTCCAAACTATGGCATTTCACATAACAAGCATCACGTTAAAAGTTATGGACTTGCGGCCCTTCGTATTGTGTCATTGGACGCCATGTGAGATTTCTGTGTAACATAATAAACTTAAACTATGTCTGACAATCGAAATGTGTTCTTTACCCCTCGAAACCTCGGTATAGACAACAAAATCAACTTATCTGAGTGTATAGTTACATAGTTATGATGATTTAGTTTTTGGTGGTCATCTTGGCGGCCCTTTTGGACGCCATGTTGGATTTGTGTGTAATATAGTAAACTTAAGCAAAACCGGAAAATCAAACCTGCGCCCATTATGAGCAACAAAAACGGCTGTGGGAAACTTTGCAAGTCACATCATACAATCATGTAGAGAAGTTTTAATTGATACACTATCAACACTTCCACCATTTACACGCATTATGCCATGATCATCAACAGAGATGCCAATCACTTTCTGAGCTTCGGAAGAAATTGGCACTGTTGTCTTCACATATATCGAGAACTTAAAACCAGTCTTGAAATGCACATCAGCAATCTGAGTAATATTAGGCATTACTGTACCTCGAACTGAAATACAAAATTAAATTCACACAATGCTTACTTCATGAATTTTATAATTTCCCTTTAAGTTTCAGTCTGACGCCCTATATGATCGTTGGTTATGAGAAAAATCCATTTTCAGCACAACAAGCACATTACATATTGACAAGTCGTCGAACTCAAATTATCGCTTGTGAAAAGAATTCACCATTTATATGAATAGCTTAGAATTTTAATATACCTATGCTCCTTCATAAGATTTATTACTAAAAGTAATGATTTATTTTTATTTTTTTTTATTTCGAATAGCTTTGAATATATATAATAACAATCACAAATATTTTTAATAATGTGCCTGCCCTGGGGTTCTAACCAAAAATCTTTTTAAAATGTAATTTTACCATAAACACAATAAAAACATGTAACTATGAACACAGTGCCTTTAATAAGACAATTATTATTAATATGTTTCATGTTCATCTGAATCTGAAATAGGAAATAAGAAGACAGCTGATGAGAAAAATACTAAAATTTGGCACAAGAATAATCAATAACATTGTATTAAAGGTTAGTTTTTACACTTACGCCATTTCTTTCTCATACGCATCAATGGCAGCTTTGTTAGACGACGCAGTTAAGATTCTCTTGATGGCCTCCCAAGCACGAGCCTCCATCTTCTTAAGATTTCTATTTGCAATAGGCGTTATGTTTAGAGTAGTTAGTAAGTTATTTACCTTCACCGGCCTGCCCAAACTGACTTTCATTGCTGAAAAGAGAATTGAAAATGATGAGAACATAAATACGAAATAAGGCCGTAGTTACTTAATGATGACGTTACAATATATTTTCATAGAATTCATTCGTATCATCATTACATTATTAAATAACATGAATGAGCAATCAATTGGATTTAACAACACAAATGCAAAACTAAATTTGAAAACTGAATATGATGGACACCGGAATGTTTCCTTATATATTACACGATAAACAAATATTCACTGGGAATGACACTTTGAATTTTAAGGGGTCTGAAAATGTGTAAGAAGTCCAAAGATCAATGGCAATTGTTCAATGATTAAACATTGATAGAAATGGTGGGTTGAAAAATGAAGACATGCATACATACCTGTTCCAAACTTGGTATTTACGTCAACGCATGGCATTCCACTGATCTTGCGATGCTGCTGCTTTCCATAAGCATCACGATTGAACTTTTCTATAGTCACAAACGACGTACAAATAACCACTGAGGCCATTTTGTAGTTCGCCAACAATGTTATATATTGTCAAAGGAATGGGACACAGATTACAAAACTGACCATTCTGTAATTTGTTTAGCAAAACCACCAGCTCAACGAGTCAATCAATCTTCTTCCATCTCCCCACCACTTCTGCTTACTCTTTTCACGCCATTTAGCAAATGCGAATAGCTTTTACGTGAGCCATTTTCACACAAATCGCCATCGTAGAGCTCGGTTAATGAATAATTGTTATCGAACACAACGTTGTCGATCGGTGTTTGCTTCTTTGTCTATTTTGAAAATCGCTCGCTTTTATTTCGCACTTTCATTTTGCTAAGAAAATGTAAACAAGCGTGACGTTATGAACACAAATACTTTATGAAACGAATTATTTTAACTTATATTTGTATTGTATAGTTATTAAATCTTAAAGAGATAAGCAAATCTAACTCTTAAATAAAGAAATACAAATTTATTTCGTGTATTTAGTATAATTTCCGGACTTAACAGTAGATATCGCCTATAGCCGAAACGCTTTAAGAATACGGCGATATCGACCGACTATTCCCGATCTCACTAGGCACTTACTGCCTTTATAAGTGACTGTTATGTAACGGTTTTCAATAAAGCAATAAACCGTGTAATCGCTGTCGTCTTGTAAAATTGAAGAAAATACGCGTTAACCATAACTCGAACAGCAAAAGTCTGCGCTATTGTTAGAAAAACCACAAAATAAATATATTTTGATTATGTTTTGTTTTTATACAAAACCAGAAAGTTTCGCGTATTTGCCCAGTCCCTGTGATCATTCCCCGGTGATGACTTATTATTTAAAACAATTAGCTTGGCATTATTGGCAATTAATGTTGTAATAAATGTAATAGGCACAAATGCAGTACTTAATTACACTAATTTTCACAAAAAATCACCACTATGCAAGATATTAATATAACAAAAATATATACATTGATCCGTAAAATAACTTCTCTTCCCATAAGCGAAACAAAAAATCATTACATGCTAGTCGCCGCACTCCAGTGCGACGCCAACTATATACACTCGAGTTTCAGGAACAGAAAATCAAGTAAGAAAATACTAAATAAACATATGATATATTTGCGCCCGTGTTAATATTTAATATAAGATTTATAACAGTCGTTTTGTTTAATATATTGAAGTTTGTAATGAAATGTTAATCAATCGTTCGAAAGAACCATCTTTTGAAAGGAACATTCCACAATTTACTAAGATTTCATACCTAAATGACAATAAGTGTCGTTTGATTCATTCTTTTGCAATCTAACAATGAAATGAAGAACATGATTAAAATGTTTTTGCCAAGTTTGCAATGTCTATAAATGTGTACAACAATATGAGTGAATTTATTTAAGCAAAGAAAAAACGACGTTTAACTACTTCATGATCAATTCCAATAACAAGAATATCAAATTTGTGTTGCTTATCGACACATTGTAAATAAAACTCGAAACGAGATATACTTAAACTAAACTACCTTAGCGATTAAATTTGCAAAAATATAACCACTTTTTTAAGCATATATTTTTGCATATGTAAGTAGCAACCATCCAATATTTCAGTCAAGGCCAAGAACAAAGAAGTCGCACTTTTAATCGATTCAGGAATTGGCAGTTGCTCCCGCTGCATTTAACACACATGTTCTAGGACGGGTATGAAGTCATCTTAAGACCCAAACTGCGGCTTCTTTACAAAGTATCTCTCTGAATACGATCATTGGTTTCCAATTCGCAAGGAAGCCGAAATGAGAATTATCGGGTTCCATACGTCTCAGGCTGGTAGAAATTACCATCGGTATCCCATTTCGTGCTTCCACATGTCTTTGCTGCCGAATCCGTTGAGAATTCCATAGATGGGTGAAATAGTTCAGATCACGTTGTATTATTGGTATGAAACAGAATCTCAAGCAATGTAAATGCACAGGATCATCAATCCGAAGCAAGCCGCTGTCTTGCATATCCTTAAAATAGTTCCTCCAAAACACAATAAAACTGACTCTTAAATTTACCCCAAAACGTTCAATTCTTTGATTGCCAGTGGATCTTCCAGTCATGTAACTGTTCATTCCAGACATGTTATCTCTGTCAATAAACCTAAACGCTATCTGCAAAGCCCGTACCCAAACGTTTTCTTTCCCTGCATCGCCACGAACCAGACGTGGAATGCGACCAATCCGTTTCATAAAGTTATCAAAGAAGCCCGCGATAATTCGAGGGTCATAATTCGAATAACATGCTTCCAGCAATATTATGCATCTGGAAAATCCATCAACCGCCCCGTGTATAGCAATTCCAAAAGGCTTTAGCTTATCAAACCCATCAATGTGTATCTTAAAATTTGGACCTTTATTGGTATAGACTCTGCGTTGCAGGCGATGTGCAGACATGAGAGCAACACCCTCAAGATATATTACCTTCAATACACACCTTGTTGTTTCTTGGGTTACTTTGACATTTGTGGTTGTGTTGACCAGTTTCCATATAGTTTTATAACCACATTCAGTCATCTCTCTTTTATATACTGAACGAATCGCTCGTATAACGTCTGGAAGAGGAGACGACACGTTGCGTCTTTTGAGCCCTAACCTTCGCAGTATCCGTTTCAGTTGACTCAAACTGAGAGCAGTGTTGTGTAGGAAAAGCAAAAATCCACATATATCCAGACGCGTATAGCCCAGTTTGTGATAACGCGAAATCCTTACATCCCTTTCTTGATTTGAAAGTACAGCTAACGACGAGTCAACATATATCAGTGCCACTAAGACACAAATCTGCAATATAAAAAAGTTGTGAGTCGTTAAACACACATAAGTTTTGCATGTATTAGTTAAAGACAAATATCTTATTGAATCAATCGAGATTTAAGCTATCTAAATGCTCATTAAACCCAACGAACACATTAATATTTATTGTTTGCAAACAGTGTATGTTATTTTTACCTTTATACCAAGCATTCCTGCTGTAAAAATTGACTGTCTGAGGTCTTGCGTGTTTCTAAAGAATATACCAGAAACTAAAAATCTGTTCGACGCCAAAAGCCATGAACCAATCTTGCAATAATGTGATGATGTCAAAATTCTATGACGACATGATATGAAAAAGGTATCATGGCGTAAAAAATAATTCATCGTGTCCACTAAAACTATGATGGCAAGTCATTTTCACAAGAGCATGACGCCAAAAATTAGTTAGATTTGTCAACTTAGATCGTTAAAGTCTCGACGTAAATGTTTCCGGCTTTTCCCGAAAAAATATTTGGTCCACATTATCTTAGTAGACAAATCAACATAATTTTTGGCGTCATGCTCTTGTGAAAATGACTTGCCATCATAGTTTTAGTCGACATGATGAGATATTTTTACGCCATGACCCCTTTTTCATATCATGCCGTCATAGAATATTGTACACCCTAATAACATGGTCATGCCGGATTAGTTGATATCGACTTACTGTGAAATAAAATGATTTGTCGTCATAGTTTTGTAGGATTGTCCCTCTTAATTTTACTCGCCATAACGACATTAGATGAGTCCATACACCAAGCACGTTCTTAGACAGTCGACCACGTTCTGAAGAAAATGCAGAACGGGATGTGAACTTGCTTGAACGTGTAGTTTTGGTCTGAAAAAAATTTACAATATGATTGAATGACGTACATACACTACGTGCAGCTCGTCCCTATCCCGTCCTATCCAGTTGCCAATCCGTCTATATCCAGTTCAAATTGGGTCAATTTTCCCACTGTCCCCGTTGGTATACCGTTTCCATTCAGACCGAGCCCGTCCTCATCCAGTTCGATCACGTTCGTACGCAGTACTTCTATATTCGTTGTGCAGTGGAAACTCGTTCAAAGGCAGTTCTCACTCCGTCCCGCTACGTTTTTAGTACGTTTAGGACGTAGTTGCAGCCACGTTCTGCACGCCGATTATAAAACCGACTACGTCGTTCATGCCAGTTCGCATTTATGTTCCACGCTTTGAGCTGACCAGACGTACATTTGTTCTTATTCTGCCCAACAAAACAATATATCGCTGTTCTGCTTCTAACATAAATTGCACGACGCCAACATTTAAAAATTTAACAGCTCCAAGAGTGTCCGTGTTTCAACTTAATATCACAAATGATGAATTTTTTTAGACAACGACCTCTCTTTATATGCACATTGTCTGAACGTATTGTATTCACGGTTTGAACGTTGTAACAACTGCATTGAACGAGTTCAACGTACTTGGAACCTGTTTCGAACTCCTAAAAACGTGTACAACGTACTAAGATCTTACTGAGAACTTTAGAACGTGTTGCAAACGTTGTAAGAACTTATCTTTTAGTTTGTATTTATTTACACGAAACAAGATCGTACTTGAGACGTAGTGCGGACTGGGTCGGTGTGTCTGAGAACGGATAAGACGGACTAAAAACGAACTCGATCAGTGTGGCATCGTACAAGTAATTTCGGTCCGATAGCACTACGTTCTGGCACGTTTCTAACCCGATCTTAGTACGACCTATCCGTTCTTAGTACGTCCATTCCGTTTCCAGTACGTTGTTACTGCGTTTAATTGTAGAACGGGATGATCGGAAGAAAATTTTGAGTAGGCTCAAAGTTCTGAAACACCAATCCAGTTCAACCCCGTTCCAGGCCGTCCACAAAGTTCGAAGACAGTTCGTAACACTTTGCTTCTACGATCACTCCGTTCTCACACAGTTCGAGTCCGTTTAGGCAAATTTTCCAGAACGGAGTCGGTGTATCGGGGGTATAAGTTAAAGTCTCGACGTAAATGTTTCCGGCTTTTCCCGAAAACATATTTGGTCGACATGATCTTTAGTCGACAAATCAACATTTTCGGCGTCATGCTCTTGTGAAAATGACTTGCCATCATAGTTTTAGTTGAAACGATGAGTTCTTTTTTACGCCATGAAACATGTTCATATCATGCCGTCAAAAAATCTTGACGTCATCACAGCATCAGGGTGTACCATATACGCTTTCATACGCTATCCCGTTTTTACAACGTTATTTTTTATGGCAACCTAATCGACTGCTTGATAGTAAACAAAACTACTGCTTATTTAATGGCATCAAATTTTAAATTATATATTTACAGACGAATAAAAGCCTTGTGTTAATGTAAGCGTATTAGTCTATAGACATTTCCGTACGTTTTTGACATACACAACCAAATGCATGTGTTGATGTTCAACGTTGTTTAGTGGTACATCTGAAATTGTGTATATTGCATATCCCATAATAAGTAGTCCAATACCTTAATGCTATGATTTGCTACGACCGTTCAAAGAAGGTGACCGCAATTTTAACGATTGGTGTGTTCATGTGTTTTGGCATGTGTCTTAATGTATTATGCATTGGGCGCCAATAATGATTTGATCATGCAAGTGCACTATTCTTTAATAAGCTTAATACATTTCGTTACAAAAACGCGATAATCGCAACGAATGTTGTTGGGCTATACAATCACTAGTTGTACCCCATGACAAAGTCTGTATATCTGTATATTGTATGTAATTATATCTTTAGTTATTCTAAAATTCAGACCGTTTCAATGCCATCTAAATCTTTTCCGATTATTTGCTGTTGGTCAATATACGAAGTCAAAATTATTTTTTTTTTGCAAATATTAGGTCATCCATTAAAGAAAAAAATTAAAAGTCAGCTTATTCAATCGATGTTTTATCCTCCTTATTATGTCGGTTTTAACAAGAGAAACTAAACTTACTGAGCAACTTTTATCTTTATTATGTTTGTATTCGTTTAAGATCTTATCAAATACAATCTGTTATTACGCATTATGTTGCAAGCATAAAATAACATACAGTACATGGAAAATAGAAAACAACAACAAGTATACAAAATATATAATACTGAATATGCCCGTTTAATTCTAAACACTATCTGATCTTTTATTGCATATTAATATGCGTAATGGGCCAATTGCTTTAATATATGAACATGAACTGAATATTTACAATGAACGCGTCAATGAAATAAGAAGGTATCACGAGTAACAAATTACTATTTCTCCTATATAAACAATGCTTATTTGAAACAAAGAACATTCTATAAAATCTCTGTTCGCCCTTGTCCACTTAATCTGGATATGTAAAGGTAACTTTTTTTTACACATTGATGAAATGTAAAACTGTATTATTATATGTACCTTATCATTGTTGGCATGTTTGTTAAATATAGAGAGGCACTAACGGCAAGGCCCATACATTTCAAACGAGTACGTGTTATTAAGTCATGATGATCCCTGTTGTTGTTATATATTGACATTACTGTCAAATCAATTACTTCACATAAAAGATAGCAAACACAGTACAAAGCGACTTGGTCCAAGACATGCTCTTCTCTTACAACTGGAAAGCTGGATAATAATTAAACCATGCGACGCCGTTACTCTTTTGCTAAAAGCATCCTCATCAAATGACAAAATTCTGACAAAGAACGGTTTTTGTATCAAATATGATTACTTGATAATTGATAAACAGGTTTTGGGATAACCAATGATATATATAAATCATAATACAAACAATCAGACTTGTGTACGACCTATCTTTGAATAATCACCCCGAAAACCACTTGCTAACTGTAAATATGCACATATTACCAAATCAGCAGTTGGCATAACAAACAACTATTACCATATATGTATTTACTTTTGCCACTACAAGTACTTCACCCACCAACTCTTTTAACCCATGTATGCCTAGTGGACTCGCACATCCGTCTAAATTGGATCAATTTATTTCCAAAATTAGGGATGTCTAGTATATTTATTTCTATATTTAGAATATTTTTTACAGAAATTACTTTAATCAAACTGCGCAGACCCTGATGATACGCCGCATCATGCGGCGTCTCATCTTGGTCTACGCTGTTTGCCAAGGCCTTTTTTCTAGACGCTAGGCGTCCATGGGTTAAAAAAACACAATATATAAACAAAACTTTTTTACCAATCAACTGTTTGATAGAAAACACTATCTACACTATATCTTCAGCATTTACTCTATTCTTGTCCGTCCTGCAATAGCCTCTATTTCGCACATTCAATGTTTCATTAAACAAGTACAAAGGAAGAATCTTATGTTTCTATTGTACCCGGTTGTCTAGCAAGCGCAGTGGTTGGGGCACTCGCTTCACACATAGGGGGCACTGGGACAGGAGGGGTTTCCTTCGGGTACTGCCGTTACCCCCCCCCCCCCCGCCCCACAACACGAGACCGCAACAAAACAAAAAATGAAAAATCTTTCAGTAACAACAAAATAGCTGCAGCTATCATTCTAAATTCGTCCCAACTTTCCTGAGTCTAGTAAGTAAATTATGTAGGAGCGCTGGGGCACACTCCGGGTACACACATAATGTAGCCTATGGGTCGTGAAAGACTTCGAAAGACACACACATACACACGCAAACCAGTTTTTCTAGCCCATTATAAGATTACTACTGATTTAGCTATCAACTGTTTGGTCGAAAAAACAATCTTATCTGTACCGTTCATCATACAGTGTCTACTTCTTCATGTTTTCAAGATAATGGTATAGTAAACATTCATAGTAAATTCTTCTAATTAACTTACAAATTTTAATTATTTCTAGGTATGCATTAATTTGAGTACCACGGTTCACAGTGCATACAAAACAGTTTATTTTCATTCATCCGTACATCCTTAAACCTAAATTGCAATTCTAGTGATTTTTGTAACAAAACTGATCTACATGTATTTTACATTTTTGTCTATCTTTCTCTTTCTGCTACTTAACAATAATCTTGTGTCGAAGAAACTAAGCCATAAAACCTACATTCCTTGTTTATCGTATAATACATGTATCTTCATATTCAAAATATATATGGTCAATAAACCTACCCGTCAAGCCCTAAGTAATCGACGGACATTTACTTAATTTCAGTCAACGTTTTGTTCAAGGAAGCCATTCACATATTCTAAACCACCTGCAATTGCCACTGTCCTGGCGCAATTTTTAGTACCACGTGTTAAAAACCAACTGATCGTCGGACGACACTTTACGCACATGCATTAAACCCCCTGTTCATAGAAAACGGCCCATATCTCCCTGTTCAACGTTTTGAACTAATGTATAAAACTGTCTTACTTAATTCAGTCCGGTACCTATGAACCTTTCATTATTCTGTTTTTATTTCCCACAATCAATCTATATTAATCATCCTGCCTGGTTCGAATGAAATATGAATTTTCCTATTTGTATTTTCCCAATCAACTAATATACCAAACCTTCATAATTCATTTTTCCCGGCTCCTTTGTCGCGGTAGAGTTCATCAACTCGTTGGCCTCCTCCATGGTGATCATGTCTCCCATACTTGCTACTGTCTTGTAAAGGTTCATGGGGGTGAAGAAGCCGCTTTTATCCATGTTCAACACCGTAAACAGGTCCATGATGTTCTCGGAGCCGTCAGTGTGCTTCATCTTGTGGTACACCAGGCGCTTGAATTCGTCGAAGTCGATCACTCAATCACCTTATATTAAAACAAGCATTTCTGCTTTACTTAAGCTTATGTTCTTTCCGATATTCAGTGATAGAGATTTCGTAGTCCCTTAACACATCGAAACTGGTACTTAATTAACAGTTTTAAATGCATGATGTTTGTTAACAAACAGTAAGACGTAACATTAAAACAAAGGGGTTTAATGTCTGTTCGTAAAGTGTCGTCCCAGATTAGCTTGTGCAGTCTAATAAGGGGCAACACTTTCAGCTTTTATGATATGTTTCGTTTCAAGAAAGTCTCTTCCTAGCAAAAATAAAGTTTATGCGGAAAGTGTCGTCCCTGATTAGCCCGTGCGGACTGAACGGGTGCCACGATATTTACTATATGAACGCTAAAATACATGATTAACTAGCGTTCTTCGTGAGTTTTGATTTATGACTAAATTATTATTATGTTGAAAAATTCACCGTCAAACATATTCAACAGAAAAACTTGGATTTTGTACTGCGCAATCTTACTGTCATGATTGAGTGCGAGTCCTAAAAATATCCGAAGTGCGGAGCATAGTGTAACACAATGCATATATTGGAATATTATTTACTAGTGTGGACATTACCGTTTCTATCGATGCTCTTGACCATCTCCTCTATCTCCAGTTGATTTGGGTTTTGTCCTAGTGACCGCAAGGCGGATACAAATTCATTAACATCAATAGAGCCGTCTCCATCCTTGTCGAACATCTGAAAGGCCTCACGAAACTCTTTAACCAAATCAGGCATTTCAATTATTTAGCGAAAATCTTCAAAACCGTAAAAAATATCTCCAAGGCTTCGCAATACTTTGTAAGCCGAATAGTTATCTAAATGTCCTCGCGAAACTCTTTAAACTAATATTAACATATTTGTTGCCTTTTGAAACTATTCAAACCCGTATCAAACATCTTAATGGCACAACTAAATTCTACAAAACCGTATTAAACTTCTGAATGATCTCGCGAAACTCTTCAAAGCCGTATTAAAAACAACTTTATGGCTCCACAAAACTCTTTAATACAGTATCAACCTTCTGAA
Source organism: Dreissena polymorpha (assembly GCF_020536995.1). Taxonomy (NCBI): domain Eukaryota; kingdom Metazoa; phylum Mollusca; class Bivalvia; order Myida; family Dreissenidae; genus Dreissena; species Dreissena polymorpha. The sequence goes on from NC_068364.1 coordinate 63,866,209, forward strand.
TCGCTTCGCGAAGCTTTAAAACTGTATCAAACATCTTAATTATCTCGAGACACTATAACCAGTATCAAATATCTGAAAAGCCTCGCAAAACTCTTTTTATCGTGTCAAACAACTGAATCCCTTTGCGAAACCCATCTGAATTGCCTCACAAAACACATTAAAACAGTGTTAAATGGCATTGAGAAACTGTTTTAAACAGTATCAAACATCTTAATATTCGATTAACCTTTTAATACCGTATCAAACATTCGACAGGCCTCGCAAAACTCTCTTAAACCCTGTAAATTTCAGAGTGGCATTGCAAAACTCTGTACAACCATATGAAACATCTGACAGACCTCGCAAACGTACGTACAAAAGAGCCAAATGCAAAAGGTCGCTAAACTGAGTTCCGAAGGAGCTGAACTCTTTTAAGAACTCTTGAGATCTTTCCGAAAAAAAATTAAGCACACAGCTAAGATATCATAAGAAAACATTTCCTGAAAAACTGTGATTGATTATTGAGCATATAATGAAAATTACATAGCCTCTACGCGGTCATGTTTATTGTTTTATCTATATAAAAAACAGTACAACTTATCCCAGCGACACGAGATAAACATGGAGAGAGCTTTAACATTATATTACATAACACATACCAAACATCTGGCCATGAGGTTTCAGACGAAAAGATCTTAAAAGTATTGCCTACATACATATCACGTTATTGAGGGAATGAAGTTAGCCCAGAGATAAACCAATTGTTTACCCAACTGACATAAAGTCAACAAACTAAGTAGAAAACTATCACATAATTAAACATGATAGTTACAACATCTATGGACCTAGCAGTTTTAGAGAAGAAGATTTTAAGAGTGTTTACAATAAACTATAAAAGAAAAACAAGTAACCCCAATGACGGGGCTTATTTTGACCCCAGGGTCATGCTTTGAACAAACTCGATAGAGGACCACCACACTATCCTACATGCCAAATGCCTCTGGGTCAAGCGGTGTAAGGTGTTCATTATGAACATATATTAGGGAAACAAGTAACCTCTGGGCTGGGGCCCTTTTAGAGCCAAGGAGCATTATGTGAACAAAAAGTGTTGATGATCAACATACATTCTTAGATGCCAAATAGTTAACCTCTGAGCGTTACGGTTTCATATAAAACAAATAAGATCAATTTGCCCTTTATGTATATAAACAATAAGCCTATTGCACAAAATGATTTTCTCAAGTAATTCAACTATTCACAATTGTATTTTTATCATGTTGATGAAATGGCATAACTTAGCTAATAACGGATTTTTCTAAAATAATGATTATTTTCTGAACAAAAAAATGGATGTTATATAACAATTTTAAACTGCAACTATTTTTTACCTTAGATTATCTTAAATGAATTCTTGAAGAAGGCCCCCAGTCTCTGACTCAAGCTCTTCATTTTCTTTATCTCTTCCGGTTGAGATTTTTTATTCAAAGTTGTAAACAATTTCTTGGTTTTTCCAGTATTTATCAAGTCTTGCCTCCTATGACTTTATTGATCTAGCTGTAATGACGCTGTTTGGTAACGAGTTCCAGATGTCAACGACTCAATGGCTTAATGGGTACTTTCTGATGTCCAAACGAGGTCTTGTCTTGTATAATTTATAATTGTTTCCCCTAGTTACACTTTCTTGATTGAGTTTTAACAATACCTTTTCATCATAATAATATTTTCCATTCAGTAGTTTATAAACTTCTATCATATCCCCTCTCACTCTTCTGTAACTAAGCGTTGGTATATTCAGTTTCTTTAATCGTTCTTCATATGATAGGTTGTTCACTAAATAGATTGTTATTCTTCATTTGTTTTATCATTTTCTCCCTCACTATCTTTTCGAGCAGTTTACACAGAATGCATGTTAAGCTAACTGGGCCTATAGTTACCGGCATCTTTTTTGTCTCCCTTTTTATAAATAGCAGTAATGTTTGCTGTTTTCCATTCATCAGTCAGAGCACCTGTGTCTATACTATTTTTGAAGATGATACAGATTGGTAATGCTCATGTGTTACTTTTTTTCAGTATTCTTGGGCTAAGCTTGTCAGGACCTGGAGATTTGTTGATAACCAATTCATCTAGTTTCTTTTTTCCATTGTTCATCTATTGTTTTATTTCTCATGGCACTTTCCCAATCTATGCTATGTGTCTCTTTCATTCCATCAAAATCGGCTTTTCCAAAGTTAAGTCTCTCTTTTGCATGATGATTTTCAGAATAACCGCTGAAGTTAAATATTATAACAGAGTGGTCACTATTCCCTAGCGGGTTTTCAATGCTTACACTGTTTATCATTCCTTCCTCATTGCTGAATACAACGTCTAGAAGTGATGAATCTGCGTCTCCCCTTCCACGCGTTGGCTCATGTACGTGTTGATACCAGAAGCTGTCTCTGACACACTCCACAAAATCATAACTGAAGTCACCTGGTCCCCTGTCTGTAGACGTATCATCCCGGTTGATATTTGGCAAGTTCAGATCACATACTGTAACAAAGTGTGTATATTTCATAGCGTATAAACGCCCTGTCTTTGGAATTAACTTGTTTAAGGTCTTCGGATATATGTTCGTCCTTAAAAAAAAGAAATGAAAATAACACAATATGCATGCGTTTGTTTTAGCAGCAACAATTACACTAACGATGATGATGATAATAATTATATATTATGGTATTGATGGCAGGCAAAAACACCACAAACAGAATTCAATTCATTTGATATGCGCAGAATAATAATACATCGCTATAAATCATGCTTAATCAACTTCTAATACAATTACCATTTGAAATCGTTTGTTTTATACATATGTCAATAAATATAAAGGTTAATTTAGTCAAATATTTATCATGTTTGCACAGTTTACTACAACGTTTGAAGTACCACTGGATCCATGTATGTATGTGATCGGTTTCTGTTAATGTATTCCTCATTACAACAATATTATTCAATATATCGCTAAGTCCATTTTGTTAAACTGATATTGTAAAATCCATAACATTTGATCGCATGCTTACCATAATCGACCTGCAAATTAAACGGCCGGTGGAACAAATAATTCAATGTGGGCGTGAACAAGCGGAACCATTTTAATAACTGACCGCTAAAAGTGCAATGCATTTTAAATGCTACGATGACCGCTTTGTTATTAATATGCCGAACATTGTTTAATTCGTCGCTTTTGAAGATATGCACTGCTAATAGAGATAAACGGATACGATTGAATGCACAATTGTTTCCATGTATTGTCTACTTAACAAAAATTGATTGAAGTCAGTAAATCAACATGTCTTTTTTTGTATTAACAATTCAAAATCATTCAGCAAATCCCCTATACTTTAATTATTTTTAGTTTAATTTTTTTTATTTCGCGGATAGTCTTATTGGCAAATCTCAATGTTCCGTAGCGGGTATTAAGTATAAAATGTATTATAATAAGTATTATAATGCTCTGTCTTTTATTTAATCGCTATTTTGATTTGTGATGAAATTAAATGTTTGTTCTCATATTTGTTTCTTGAATATAATGGTCTGGGTCAAGTTTGCAGTTAGGATCCCGTTAATACAAATTTAACAGCCCAATCCAAGCCTCTTACCCCAGTTTTATTCATGTGCGCATTTTTAGTATGTGACTGTTTATCAACTTTTGTTTCGTTAGTATGAAACTCTGGGTCAAGTTTGCGGGTAGGATCACTTTAATACAAGTTTAACAGCCTAATCAAAGCCGCTGACTTCAGTTGTATTCATGTGTGTATTTCTAGTATTTGACTTTGTGTGATTTTATTTCGTGAATATTATACTATAGGGTCAAGTTTTAGGGGTTGTATCTCGTTAAGTTTAATGGCCCAATCCAAGCCGTTCACCTCAGTTGTATATATGTGTGTATGGCTTGTATGTATTTATGCGTTGCGTCAATTACAGCTGTTATGGGTTTTCTCCTGATGATGCAGCTGACGTTTAACCACGAATATTTTTATATGAATCCCCCAATATACATGGAAACAATAAAAATGGTTTTATTAAAAGATATGTAAGTAATGGAAAATTCGTGTTCAAAATTACATTAATAATGCTGGCTCCCATACGATACTTTTTTGCAAACGTTTTGAAGAATGACCTGTGTAAGGTGGTTATAAAGGAGAATAATGACGGTGGTGTGATATAACTGGTTGAATTACAGCTACTCTTTTCTAAACTGATTCAAAAATACTATTTATATAATAATTTTATTGTTATAATTTGTTTAGCCAATTTACTTGCAAAACCTCTTGCATTTATTTTACTTAGAACGCTACCCGAAAAATTCTTCATATTGCTTAATCAGTATGTGATTGTATTTATTTAAGCACTTATAAATGTATGTGTAGAGATGTTGTTTTCACTTATTTGCTATAATGACTATCGGAAAATTAAGTCAGTGAAACTCAATAAAGAACTGTTGAATGTTTCAAGAAATGCACATTGACATCAATTTATAAATATGTATCAATTCATCGGTGGCATCGGTGTGGGTATTATGTATCCGGTTATTTTCTGCATGCTTTTAATGTGAAAAGGATAACATATACATGGTATTGGTATGCCTTCTCTTTTCCAAAACACACAAACAAAAATGACCACAACGAGTACATTTTCTGCAACAATTTGCTTCCTAAATCTTGCTGTGGTTACAAAGACAAAAAGTTATTAGATGAATCATAATAATGAGCATTAAATATTCCAATTACGTGTTGACGTGTGGTTGATTTGGTATTAAGACTAACTTTATAAGCACTGTGTATGGCTTTGTTTATTTTATGATTGATAACATCACATTTATATTTATGTTATCATGATGATTCTGCTTCATGTATAAGCAATTTAAGTTTAAAAGCACTGCGTATGGTTATGTTTATTTTATGATAATAACACTAAATTTTTATTTATGGCATCATACTGAGCCTTCTCAATGTATACGCAGTTGAACAAAATACAGATGGTATTAAAATAAAAATTTTAAGAACATATGATGACGAATTAAAATATGAAATATTATTGATTTAAAATGTTAATGGAATATATATTCATATTTGAAGCGTTATTTTGTGTCATGTCTTGTTATTTATTTTAAAGATTTAATTCATACACTTAACATAGAAAACAGGATTCGCTAAACAAAAGTAAGGTCCGATGGCGCTATTGTATTTGAGGTTTATTGTTTAAGCCAGTCAGGTGAAGGTAAAGGCCACCGTACTCAAATAAAAAATACCAACTGTATGCTCATTTACTTAATTTTTTCATTAAGGGATTGATTTCCAATTGTGTGTATTGTTGACATATTGACCAAGCTAGGGATTATTTGAGGGTCAGTTAGTCAAGTTAAAGGAGACTATTAATACAAACATAAAACAAATTTCAACTGACTTAAGTATTTGTAAACGGTTATTAAATTACGCAATATATGAAAATATGGTTTAAATATTTATGGTTAAAATAATTTATATAAAAATGCATTTCAAGCAAGTAAAAGAAAGCTCTTACGCGGTGACGCAATCAGCACCCACGATGCAATAACCCTGATGATGTTCATGAGGCAAAGCGGATCTGAAACGAGAATATGCCGTTAGTTTGGTAAGTCTCTGTGTTACTTAAGTCAGTAATTATACGCATTCGAATTTTTTGTTTGCTGATAACAGTTATTCCCGTATATCATTTTGTCTTATTATGGGCGCAGTAACATATAGAGAATAACAGGTTACTGCATGATTGTTTTGTAATATATAAGGCGAGGCATAGAGTACTTTCGCTTAATATTTGTCTTTTTTTTTCTTTTTATGCTGCGTTTTGTGTATAAAATATATAAGAACTTTGCATCAAATTGTTGTTCCTGTTCAATCCGATTTCTTAACAAAAGATGATAACTTTATAGTTGATTCCTATTAATATTAATTTCCTCCAATTATTGACTGATATAACAAATTCCTGTTGAACTGATAGAAAAAATATCAGGCAGCGTTATATCAAGCAGATATCAATGTGGCGGTATGATAAAAATTACTATTGCTACTACAATTGCTACTACTGCTACTACTTCTACAACTACTACTACTGCTACTACCACTTCTACTATTACTAACTGTTATTATTACTTTATTATAAAGGTTTTTTTACAAACCAAACGGAATGATTCTTTTTTCTTGTGAAAATAATCCAGTAATATATACATTTGTAAAAAAAATACTTCGCAACTTTTCACATGAATATAAAAACGAAGTAAATAAGCAATCGACCGCTGTGGTAATAATTATTTTCATATTCATTTGTAAGAGCTAATTTACAGGGAAGAATCGTTTAGTAAATACAATGTGTTTGTCGGAAAATGTAGTTTATGGCAATTAAGGAGTGCAGTTCGAACAAGCTGGTTTGAAGGTAACCGTGTACACTTAGTATGAAATTTACCTTTGAGCAATGGCAAAGCGCCGTTTCAAGATTGTGGTCCTTTATGTTGTTGATTACACCTTATAAACGTTGGACAAACATGTTTAAGAGTTTGGAGTCATCGCATTGAAATGAGCAATACAACTTTGTAGGTTTTGTCTGGTTCTATTATATAAACCAAAATGTATACCTGAAGTTTTTTTTTCTTATGGCCCTTATTATCGGTTCATAACATGAAAACACGTTTCTGATAGTATTATTATATATGGCTTTATTAATGTGTAACCCTGGTACACACGCACCGTAAAATTTATATACACGAAACATTTGAGCGCGACATATGCAAATTGCCACATAAACGCTAGCAAACGCATCTACCGTATACACTGGGGGCTGACGAGGTATAAGCGTTGTCCGTTTCGCTACGACGTCGGGTATATGTTTTACTACGAAAACATTGTGTAAATACACTACTTAATCAGGCGAGTTTCATCTTTTCTGGTATTTGTGGATTAGAGAACGGAACATCCAGTAATGGTAGGTACTTATTTTCAATAACAAACTAATAACACATGTGTAGTTGCAACATTTACATTTATTTTGAGCTAAAATCGAAATATTTTGATTTGAAGCAATGCATAAGGTGGTTATTCTGTTAAAATAGAAAATTACGGTAACTTAAATTGAATAAAACTTCAGGTTCCTTTGATTCAGAGTACATTTCACATTTTAAAGTACAAAACAGGTTACGAACATATATTTTAATTATTCAAATGGTTTGTTTCGAAGGAAATTACAAGTCGCTTTATGTATAGGTTTCGCACAGAGTATGTATTGGTTGTGCTACGAAGTACAAATATAATGTATAGGTTACTCAACGAAGTTTCTGTATCATTTTGCGGACATATTACATGCAGTTTGCAGTTATTGCAGACTGCCATTGTCCAGTGCAAAAGATGCCGTGCTTCATTGTGCGCATGAACATCCAAACGGAAAGGTTTCCTTTATGTGGGAGATGCCTTGTGACACTGCACCAGGTGTACAATACAGAAATCGCACGTTCATTAGTATGGATGGCGACATAAAAAAGTATGCTAAAAATATAACATTCAATCCGGTTTCTGGCAAATTGATAATTCCGACAAAATCTACAGTGACAGAAAGTCCTGTGCGAAAGATATCACGAATAAACACACCAACAAAATCTGTCCATTGTCAGATTATTTAATATTGATTATAGATTATTCTCATTATCTCGTAGATGTAAGGACATAGAAAAAATAGTTGGGGATATCTGGAGTTGGAGATAAACATTCGACGAAACCCGCAGACGAAAACAGAAAAAGGAAAACCGAAAGTAAAGCCCAAGTCACACTATTGCTGGTAGAGCCCCGGTCCATACCTGTTTGCTAACGCAGGTCGACAGGCGAGAACCGGGATGATTCTTAGATTTTTTTTTATCTCGGTCACACTATTTCCCGGTGCCGCCCCGGTTGAAGCCGGTCAACAGCCCGGCAGAGTCCCGGTCAACCCCGGACTGGTTTATCCCGGTGAAAGCCGGCAGCGTTCCGGCAGAGCCCCGTTATACCGTCACTACGCCGGCACTCAACGGGGCTATACCGGCATCAGACACCGGCAGAGCTTCGGCAACGCCCCGGTTTAACCGGGGACAACCGGGGCTCCACCGGGAAAGTATTAAAATGTTAAATACCTCCGGTATGAACCGGGAGTCACCGGTAAGGACCGGCAACGACAGGCTTGGTACGGGAACAACCGGGACTGCACCGGGAACAACCGGGACGGCACCGTCAAAGCGCCGGTTTACTTATGTACCGTAGCTATACCGGGACTCTGTCGGCATTCACCAGGCTCGCCGTTGCTCTGCCGGGGTCTCTTTGGGCCCCGATGTAGCTACGGTGCCGCCCCGGTTGTTCCCGGTGCAGTCCCGGTTGTTGCCGGTGCCACGCCGGTCGTTGCCGGTCGTTCCCGATGACTCCCGGTTCATCCCGGAGGTATTAAACATTTTAATACTTCCCCGGTGGATCCCCGGTTGCCCCCGGTCTTCCACAGTTCAGCCCGGTGGAGCATCAGTTCATCCCGGTAGGGCCCCGGTTCATCCAGGTAGATGCCTGATCACGCACCGGGGCTCCGCCGGCATCATAGTGAGACTTGGCCTTAACCGCATTGTAACACGAGGTAAATTTACCAGCCGTCATGTATGAAGTTAACAATAACCTTTGACAGAAACCCATTGCCACACCTTTACAACAATACATTGATTATGCAATTGCGGATTTGTGCAATTGGGGTCCTATTTTCCACACCTTACGGCTGTTACAGGTGTTGATTTTACAGGTAAAATCATGTATACTTACATGAAAATCATCTCGAAATTAGTTGGCGATAACAGATTTTCAAGAAAATCGCTTTGATATATACAATGTAAAAATCAAAATCAGTATGGGATAAAGATGGATCGAAGCTGGGACATGGGATTTACTTTAACATAAGCAGTGTTTCGAGATAAGCGTGTTGGACATAACGAGGATCGAACGAATGTTATTTGATAAAGAATACCGTATGCTAAAAAACTATCGTCGGTCTCTATCCAAAAGAACGTATAAGGCATTGTCACAAGGTAAAGATGCGTAATGTTTATTGAGATCGACGACATTAGGTTCTCGACCCTCAACTGTCGTCTTATATGTGGATTTTCGATTTTGATCATTTCGTTTGGGTTAGTCGTGAATTTAATTATATGATAATAATGTGCATTACCATGTCGACTGTGCGCTTCGGGTCATATTTTGTCGTTGTTACTACAGAGGGAGTAATCACGTGACAAACAAGATGGCGACATCCATGCCGAGGCAGGTATTTTTCGTCCCTTTATTACGTGTATTATGTTTTCTTATTCCGCTCACTTTCCAGACATATTAGGAAGAAAGTTACTGGCTTTTATTTCATAGTAATACTCGCTTTATATCTCGACTTTACTTGATGCAAAATTTCTTAGCGGGATGACCTAATTAGGGCTCCACTAAGAAAATTTGCACCGAGTAAAGTCGAGATATTAAGCGAATTTAAGTACGAAATAAAGGCTAATCACCGTTTTACTGATATGGCTGGAAAGTGAGCGTCATTTAAAAAATAAACAGAAGTAATAAAGGGTATAAAACGGCGAAAAATGACTTTCTCGGCATGGACGTCGCCATATTGAATGACTATCACGTGATTACCCCCTCTGTTACTACCTCTTCCGAAAAGGAAACAGCCAGCCACTCCATGACTCTGAATTAAAAAAAAAAGCTGTCTTTCTTTCGCCTTTGAGAGATAACCAATACGTCTTCTGTGAGAAACGCATACACGCTAAAGCGTTGTCGTAGCGAGGCATATACGTATACTGTCAGAGACATGATTATGCATAATAATACTATTTAGCCATTATTTCTGATAACTGGGCCACCCTACACATTTATAAACACACCGGTGGCTTAACGATACATACAATATTTTCAATATGGAAATTGTAAAATTGTGTCAATTAAAAGCAGTTGTAAACCTTAATTGCATTTTTTTTTTAAGTGAAACTTGACTTCGGTTTGATAAATCAGCGGTATATTTAATGATTAACCGCATAAACCAGACACATATTGAATCATAATTTGATGTAACAGATCTATGAAATGTCATTGTGCTAAAATTCAGAGTTTTTTTATTACAAAAGCATAATCTTACCTGTTTTAAACACAAATTTCCA
>NC_068364.1:63881403-63921403 GCF_020536995.1 Dreissena polymorpha
TGAGTAAATAAAAACTAAATCCGTCAATATGTTTCGCTCACGTTTGAATTTTGTCATGCGTGCATTAAAACTATTTAGGGATTCTTATCAAACATTCTTAAGTTACAATAAAAAATACTTACATTTTAGTGATTTCTATATAGTACAAGATAATGTAGCTGCGGTTTCGATAGTATACATGTTAACGCAAGTTAAACAATTTGTTTCCATATTATTTAACAACGACGACTATTTCTACCTCATAAATGTAGAAGATTTATTCAAGTATTTGTATTTTTTTATTGAATTTACTCTATTTCACTGATAGATCACCTGATTTTGTGACGTTATTAAGTTACAAACGTTTTGTTCAACGCTATTCTATGGAATTAGTGTATAAGATTTTGATTGTTTTTGTTTAGTTATATAATGGTATTGAATGGACTTTTATATCGTATAACATGCCGAATGTTACTCCGTGATAAGGTTATTTACCGATTGTTGAAAACTCATTCAACTTTATGTATTCAAAAGATGGTCGAGAATGTTGCATTAAGTTTTTGACCAAACAAAAAAAAAAAACCATCATAAACTTCCCATCGAAATGTAAATTTTGTGTCGCTCAAATTTAAAGAAAAAAAGTTTCCAATGTTGAATTTTATATAATCAAACATATTTGCGAGTTAGGAAAGAATCAACGGAATATGAATAGATATGATTTCGATGTGGAATGTTTTAACCGTAAACTTAAGGACATTGCCGCCAAAATAGGTTGGAAAATCGTCACGAGCTTACTGAGTTTCCTCTTAATAACAGTATATTTAATTAAATTATGAATATTGGCTTAAAACTCGCAGCGGTTCATGGGTCGAATAATTTATCAAGACATATAAAGAAAGTAACTAAAAATAATTATATACAAGTCTCAATAATATTGATATTTAGTATGTAACATTAGGAAGGGTTCATATGTATACTGTATTCAAATCTTGTACGTGGTGCAAGCGTCGTCCAAGGGTCAGCCACTTGATTTGTTAAATTTAAATAGTTAATAACCTTAACGTCAAAATAGGTTTCTTCTTTAATATTCGGTACGTAAAATCACTTGATGGTCCGACGATTGTTCATATCATACAATTTGGATAAAGTCCTCTTCAAATTCAACATATTAGAAAAACAACTAACCGTCACATGTCGGGTTCAAAGCTTTAATATTGTTTGTATTAATTGTTGATACATATATTGTGCTGTATTGCAAAGGCTGTTGGTCATGTTCATTCATACGAGATACAGTAGTAAACAAAATGTTTCCTCACATTTTGTTTCCAGAGGTTATGTTACAAATATTTACAAAAACTTAAAATGAGACACTCTACATATGTCACATTATTTGTGATATTAATATGATTGTCAAATATTGATATAATCCATTTGATAATTAATATGTTGTTTATGCCATACAAAATCCTTAGAGCATTTGAGTCACACGGCAAATATTGTAGGCATAAAATATACATATGCGGAAAAACAGTTACAATTGTCGTGTATAAGAATTGCAAGGAAAAAAGCTGCATAGAGACAATATGGTATTTCAACTTACTCAATTCGGGCAATCCGTTTTTGAATACCCGATCATCGGCATTCGTATTGGATGAAACACGATATGTGCGCTATGAAGTGATTGATGTGCATATAGCAAAGACGTAAATGATAAATTCGGTAAACAGTAGATAAAGAAGATAAGCGCCTATTAAAACACTTAATCACTAAATGTGATTAATACCCCTTGATATCAATCGAGCTTGAAAATGTTAAAAGCATTTCGAAATTTGTTTCGCAAACATGAATTTAAAAGTATTTAAATAGTTTATTTTGTCATCAGCAAATCTCTCGTTATTAAGTATATCATGATGTTGTTTCGACTTTTTTAATAACTTGTTGCCATGCATTACATGATTACAGCGGATAGGCCGTATTTAAGGGGGAAAATTGGTGACATTCACTCCTCTTTTTTAATTGCACTCCTCGAGGCCACGAGTAAGCTATGTCGTGGCCTCGAGTTACTAAGTCGAGGCCACGAGATATAAAAAAGAGGAGTGCAAAACTAAATAAAAGTGGAGTAAAATTAAAAAAATGATCGGTGCAGTAAATTAAGGAAGGGTGCATTACACAAAAGTGGAGAGAATTTTAGCTATCTCAAAGAAACGACTTCACTAACTAATTAATAACACGAATTAGCCAGCCAATCAAATTGCTCCATATGGACGTCCATGGTGATCTTAATAAAAAGGAAAGTAGTCATCGCAGTAAACGCCCGCTTTGGCCAGCTATATATATGCGTACAGAGTATTTGCACAACTAAATATGCTGAATGAATTGGAGATTTATAACATAAACACGTTACAATTACAAATACAATATTTACAATATTCTAAGAAGCAACTAAAGCTGATATTAACGTTGGCAAGTGACAGCCTGTGCACAAAACACCACCGAATATACATATAATTTAACATGTGTATCAAGACATTTCTAATAAATGATTGGAGACCTTACGAATTGTACAACCCGTTTATGATGTTAACCTACAAATAAGACGTTGGCATTAAAAATAGTATTGTTGTGTGAATCTTTCAAACAGGACATCGCACTTTATAAGTTAACGGTACATACCGATGGTTTGACTGGACGAGGATCTGACAAACTATAAAGCATATTCCGATATAGCCACAACCTCCTTATTCGTACGGGTATTGAGGCAAAATAAGTGTCTATTAAAGTTCATAGTAGTGTAAATTGCATCATTGAAATAATGTATGCGTAGGTTCTTTGTAAAACATATTGTGCGATATTGTGAGATTTAATATGATATTTTAGTATCTAAGCTACGCTGTTACTTCTTTAGTTAACATTAAGTTAATGTATTAATTAACAAACAGCCTTGCAAACTTATACATAGGACGATTGTTAGTTGAAATCAGATCGAAACATCTTTTAAACGATTCAAACACCCTTACGTACTATGGTTCAATTAAAACAAGTTCAAAGTCTGGTATTTTACGAAATTTGTTCAACCGGATTATCAAATATCTTATCATATAACCATTAGGTAATGAAGCCTTTTCAATTCACAATAGCGAGTTTTCACCTCCGTTCGGCATATAAGATAAGTACAATACATGTATATATACGGAATATTACGCTTGACAGTTGTTCCAAGAGTTTGTATTCAGTCGAGTGGCTTGTGTGATGACGTATCACACGAGAGGCGGAGCCTCGAGTTTGATGCGAAATAGCACAAGCAACGAGACTGAATACAAACTCTTGGAACATTTGGCTAGCGTAATATTCCTTTTATTATATACAACAACTAACGAAAACAGATAACAATTGTATTTTTGCTTTAACAAAACTGACAAAACAATGACTTAAACCTACACCAAAGTTTGTTTAAGACGCGTATGAATACAGTTTATGTAATTTACCTTATAAACATTTGAACCGGGAAAACACAGGATTCCGACACGCTTACCTAAATGACATCGTTAATCCAATGTTAATAACAATTAAGTTGACAACTTTGATCCGATGTTTATAACAAAAGCGTTGAAACGATATGCACTTCCACTTCTATTCTTCCATGTCTTTATCGAAACTTAGTTTAAACCACACTATTTTATTGTATTGCAATCGAAATTTACATATATTCATGATAAACACACTCCGAAAAACGTTCTGCATTCGTTCGTTTTAAACAAATAGTTTACTGTTAAAAAAAAACACGTCCGACATGTCCTTTAATTCCATAGAGTTTAAATAAAACTATTGTGTTTTGTTACAGAAATGACGTCACACGATGTACTACGTAATATATTGCGTAATATGGGGGTTTCCTATTTTCGGTGCGCGTAATGTGATGTCATTAAATGGGTCGAAGAAAGTAGTCCGGCTAGTATGGTAATACGGAATTCGAAACAGCGAGTAGCGTAATACGGGATTTTTTTTTTCAACGATTGATACAACTTGTATTTTGTTAAAAGCATTAAACAGGTATATAATAAATAATTTTAAAATTACGCTCCTAAGATGTCATGTTAAAATCGAATATCTGAAATATAAGAGTTTGTCGGGAAATAAACAACGACTTAATAAAAAGAAAATTATATGATGGTTATTATTTAAATATAAGTACCAAACTATTTTAATATCGTGGATTAATTGACGTAAAAGTGCAGTACTATGTTAGAAAACAATATCTGAACATGTGTTCGAGTTACTTTGGAACTCATTTCAATTAATCATTTTTTAATACAATTGATGGGTTTATACGATTTAAATATCACCATTTAATTTCCTGATATTCATATCAAATACAACTTGAAATCTAAAAAAAAAGCCCTCAAAAGACGATACATACTTAGACATTCATGAAACATATTCGATATTTGGGATTTCCAAATATTGTTTATGTATTATGTCCAAGACTAAGTTTTGATTACGGAAATATATAAATAGTTTGGCATTGCCAATGCTCTTTTTCAAGAATGTCTGCAATAACCTTTTATAAATGTGGATTCTTCCGTTTAAACAATAAAACTTTAAATGAGCATCTTTACGTTTTAAATAAAAATTTGATAAGGTCTTATTTAACCTTAAGTTTGCGGGAGCTAAAGATCTATTATCGCGATACTCGACTAACCTCTAAGCTATATTATCCTAAATGATCTCTGTTGAAGATCGCTCAATACATTTATTAACTCCGCACTAATGATGAGCGACAAAGACTAGATCTTTTGAGTTTGTTGAATATTGCGTCACAAACTTTTAAAATCCACTGTCTATTATCTTATATCGTTCACTTTAAGATCCCTTATCGACATTTTTCGAAAAGAAGAACATTGAAAAAATCAATCAAGCAAGAAGGAAGTACTTTGATAATAACTTTTTAGTTTAATTATAATTATTTCCTTCCTAAAGTCAAAGATAGGCTTATGTCTTTGAAGGTTTTACTAGAAGCTCGTATGCATAGCAACGCATTCATAATGATGTGTCCTTTGTAAATGTGATCGCCATTCAGTTATTTCCGACGTTGTGAAGTTAGCCTTATTAGCATATTTAGCCTATTTAGCAAGTGTAGTAAAAAGGAAAAAACTTTCATCCGATTTAGTCTATTTAGCACCCTATTCAGCCTATTTAGCCTTATACAAAAGTTAAGTACACAGGTTGACACATGCACCCTGTTAAGCCTATTAAGCCTATTTAGCAAGTTTAGTACATAGTTTAAAACATACTTCGTATGTAGCCTATTTAGCCTATTTAGCACCCTGTTCAGCGTATTAAGCCGTTTAAGGAAGTTAAGTACATATGTTGACACATGCATCCTATTAAGCCTATTTAGCATCCTCTTCAGCCTATTTAGCCTATTAAGGAAGTTTAGTACATTGGTTGAAACTTGCATCCTATTAAGCCTATTAAGGACCCTTTACAGCCTTTTTAGCCTATTTTACATGTTTAATACATAGGTCGATATATGTTTCCTAATTAGCCTATTAAGCCTATTAGGCATCCTTTACAGCATATGTAGCATATTAAACAAGTTTAGCACATAGGTTGACACATGCATCCTATTTAGCCTAATAAGGACCTTTTTTCTGCCTTTTTAGCCTATTAAACAAGTTAAGTACATAGGTTGACACATGCATTCTATTTAGCATATTTAGCATATTTAGCACTCTATATTGCCTATTTAGCAAGTTTATTACATAGATTAAAACATACATCCTACTTAGCCTATTTAGTTTATTCAGCTCCCTTTTCAGCATATATAGCCTATTTAACAAGTTAAGTATATAGGTTGACATTTATTAGACCGTTTTGTCAAATTAAGCAGCCTTTTCTTCCTATTCAGCCTATTTTACAAGTCTATTACATAGGTTGAAACGTGCATCCTATTTAGCCTGTTTAGATAATTAAACACCCGTTTCAGCCTATTTAGCCTTATTAACACGTTAAATTCATAGGTTGACACATGCACCCCATTTAGCCTATTTAGCCTATTTAGCAAGTTTAGTACAAAGGTTAAAGCATACATCATATTTAGCTTATTGAGCCTATTGAGCATCCTCTTCAGCCTAATTAGCCTATTAAACAAGTTAGGTACATAGGTTGATGTCAAAGTCAAACAAACTTTATTTATTTTATTAATACATGTTTGAAATGAAAACATGAGCACAAAAGTACGTACATGTATATATAATATACAATAATATATAAAAATGACCCTTTCTTGATTATACAATATAGATAATATATTTCAAGTAGCTTCAACACATATAAAAGATAGAAAGGATAATCATTTTCAATATGATCAATAAAGTACGTAGATGTATAAGAGGCGAGTGATAATGAAATAAAAGGATAAATTACAATACATATGATATAGTTGTTAATTAAATATTCTTTCTTGATTTTATAATATATATAACATATTTCGGGTGGCATCAACATATATAAAACGAAACATCATTTGCAATTCGACTAACATGGAGGTCGTTAAGATACACACAAATTGTAATTTTCATAAGGAATCTTCGGAGAGTCATTACCACAGTTTTATTCAGCTATCATTTAGTGGAATGTTATCTTTAAGTCTTAAACGGTTTAGACATAAAATGATACAATCAATCAATCAGCTCTAAAAATAGCAAGCGGCGTGGTTTTAGGTGATGGGATGAACGTAAAGATTAATTAATATAATGGGATCTTATCGGGTAAATGTGTCAAGTTTTCGTTTGCTTGGATTTTTATTAAGATTATGAATGTATGTCTGTCATAATGTCGGCCTGTTTTGTGCAATAAGTGGAAACATTTTTTTTGCATTAAAATGGATATATTTTATTCTGGTTATATTACACTAATTCCGATTCCCATAGGGTCCCATCATTAAACTGATAACTTTCACAGCATTTGTCTTGCTTTTCCGACGTATCCATTTTTCTGAACCTGGTATAATTTTAAAGATGGATCTGTCCTGTTCCAATGATTACAATAAAAATCATACCGTCTCGCAACTTCTAAGAAAGTGAATTGCTGTCGAATGAACCCACCGTAGAAAAACGTGTTTCGGAAGCCTAATTTCGACAAAAGCCCCACACAATAGAAAGCACACACCCAAAAGTTCATCTTTTAAGTTAGCTTCCAATCCAAGGTATTAAAGTACTCCAGACACATACAGGATATTACGAATAACCACAACAGACATGTCTCACATTGTGAAATGGCTTTTAATCAAGAAGAGAAAAGGAACTCTTTAGAAATAGGAAATACTTTCGAATGGACCACGGAGGGATACACGATGATTAAGTGTAATGTAACCTTTAAGGGAACTCAACTTTGTCCTAATTTTTTCAAACTTTCTCCACATGAGATTTAAACCAATTCCACAATGAATATGCAATTTCAGTGCTCTCGGATGGGGGTAAGGGCCTTAAAATGGCCATTTAAAGCGGTGACTAAATTGGCCGCAGCCAATTCGGAATGCATGATTTTTAATCTTAGTGACGACAGCTTATTTTTGTTACACGTAACGTTTATGGCAAAAACTGGTATCATTGCATGCGTAATTCACGAATACATCAGCAAAAGGCCCGAATAAATGTATTGATTGTAAATCAGTGTACTTTTCTTGATGAACAAGGAGATTTATTTTTATTTTAAGCACTTGTCAATCATAAACTCACTTACAGCATATAAAATCATGTTTTTTAAAGGCTCTATAAAGGTCACAAATCCAATTACTATGCATATCAACTGGTCTAATTTTTACCGGATTTCAGTTACTCTTGCATAAAGACTGCTAATAACACAGCTTATGTACAACGTTGTCCAGAATTATGGAAGATAAACCCGTTTCATAATTTGAAGAAATGTTTACATTTTTGCAACTAACGTGATGTGAAGCCTCAGAGCGTTGACATATGCTAAAAATAGCCGAAAGAAAATTCAATTTTAATTCTATTTTAACAACTTTTTACCAGCAGAAAGTAACTTATTAGATCACTACAAACGTTTTAACCATTTAGAAGAGACCTTCTTTGTGAGTGATAACGGAAAACGTTAAAAGTCATCGTTATATTTTTGGTGACCTGAGTCACTTTCACTTTCTCTTTCGCGAGTAAACAGCGATGTAAATAAACTGATTGTTTGTAAACACAATTGACTTGGAAGACACTTTATTTTGAGCTCAAAACAAGTTGTATTGCTAATGTTTTTATTATTATGTCCAATAACATATAAATATATATTGTTTTTTGATAACCTTTCTAAATAAAATATGAAAAAAATATTTAAAAATTTGTAAATAATTACGTATCTTCACCTTTATAGAGCCTTTAAGGATATTATTATTAAAAGCTTCACTGACAATCTTAACATACAAATTGCAATTAAAATAATGAATTATATTATGATGAAAGGCTTAATTTGCAGCTTTCAAGCCGATACAAGCCTGCTACCAAAGTTAACACTTACAGCTTACGATGCAAAGTGACATTTGTTGCGCATCCAAATAGTCTCTCTCCTAAAAATAAGTCCTGTTATCTACATTTTATTAAGTGTTCTCTCTGAAATCCAGTGTTAAAAGCTTAAGTTGTGTCAAAAATGCTCAGAGTCCCCAAGCAAAAAGCATGTTTGCTAAGGAATTCCTACGCGAGCGGCCACAATTATGCCGTGACGGGAAAGTCATTTGGGTATGATTCCTCTGTAGTTCAGTGTACATTCAATCCACTACCTGGGGATGACTATCAGGATCAAATTTCCCAGCTTGGTGAAGTGCTTAACTTTCGGGATGTTGATGGATCTTCTACAAGCGTTAGTATTGATAGTAGTAGTAGTAGAATTATTTGTAGAATTAGTAGTAGTAGTAGTGGTGGTAGTAGTAGTAGTAGAAGCATCAGCAGCAGTAACAGCAGCAGTAGCAGAAGCAGTAGAAGTAGTATTAGTAGCAGTAGCAGAAGCAGAAGCAATAGCAGTGGCAATAGCAGTAGCAGTATCAAAAGCACTAGCAGTAGCAGTAGCAGTAGCAGAAGCAGTAGTAGTAGTAGTAGTACTAGTATATGTTGAAGTAGTAGTGGTAGTAGTAGTAGTAGTAGTAGTAGTAGTAGTAGTAGTAGTAGTAGTAGTAGTAGTAGTAGTAGTAGTAGTAGTAGTAGAAGTAGAAGAGGTAGTAGTAGTAGTAGTAGTAGTAGTAGTAGTAGTAGCAGTAGTAGTAGTTGTAGTAGTAATTGTAATAATAACAGTAGTAGAAGTAGTAGAAGAAGTAGTAGTAGTAGTAGTAGTAGTAGTAGTAGTAGTAGTTGTAGTAGCAGTAGTAGTAGTAGTAGTAGTAGTAGAAGTAGTAGTAGTAGAAGTAGTAGTAGTAGTAGTAGTAGTAGTAGTTGTAGTAGTAGTAGTTGTAGTAGTAGTAGTACTAGTAGTAGTACTAGTAGAAGTTGTAGTATTAGTGGTAGTAGTAGCAGTAGTAGTAGTAGTAGTAGTAGTAGTAGTAGTAGTAGTAGTAGTAGTAGTAGTAGTAGTAGTAGTAGTAGTAGTAGTAGTAGTAGTAGTAGTAGTAGTAGTAGTAGTAGCACTAGTAGCAGTAGTAGAAGTAGTAGTAGTAGTAGTAGTAGTAGTAGTAGTAGTAGAAGTAGTAGTAGTAGTAGTAGTAGTAGTAGTAGCTGTAATAGAAGTAGTTGTTGTAGTAGTCGTAGTACTAAATACCTGTATATGAAGAAGGATAATAATAAAATCACCTAGTACTTCATCTAAGTAAAAATATTGACTTGAAGAAGGTCATTTACTAAAACATGACACTTAAGCAACGTATCAAATACATGAATACTATATAAATACTAATTAATGTCTTACTAAAAAACTACTAATAAACTAAAAGAACTCACATTCCATGCCTGATAAGATGCTATGCAATCTGAATATTTCGTATTTCACAGTCTACTGTTCGACAAACTTCCTAGTTTTGGTAATTACTTTCTTATCTGTCCGGATATTATGCATGAGTTGGATAAAAAAACTGCAGGAAAACTATTGATTAAAACTCAAAGTTCGTCGATTGCCATACCATAGTCTTTACACGATAATTTTCAGCTTTATAATAACTGTTTTTAAGAATTTTGTTTAATGAACTTAAATTAAACATCATTTATTTCTAAACCAAATGTATTTGTACTGATATGTAACAAAGCATATTGGAAGTATTTATAATCACGAGTTATTAAGCATGTATACACGCTACAGCATACTATAATAGCGAGATAATAACATTGAAGCCATGGCTGTTTGTATATACAAAATATAATTCGCATTTGGAGTAACTAACTGCAGAAATAATTTACAAAAAGAAATACGTGTTTAAATCTGTTTATATTTAAAGAAAATTGCATATATAATGTAATACTCCATAATGAAGTGTTGTTGTTTTTTAAACTGCTTTAGACGCTTAAAGATCTATGGACGAGTTTTATTATAAAGTAAATTGACAAGCTGTATCAGCTTCGTCTGCGTTTAGCACGCGATGAGCTTGTTTCGTCACGCTTATCAAACGCAAACACATAATGCCCCAGTCACAAATAATCATGTAGCCGTCCGATGAGTTTGATCCCCAGGAATAAGGATGACTGTACACGTCTGAGCCGTCCGATGAGTGATACTGTTTAATACCTCAGTCACAAATAGGGACCGATCACCGACTTATTTTTCCGATCATCGGGCTGGCGCCCGGCCGATGATCGCACACCCACCGGGTCAATTTTTAGCATCGGGCGGCGACCGTAGTAATTTTAAGTTTCACTTTTGGTTATCGCCCGAAATCGGATTCGTTTTGCGTGTTTCACGACGAGCTCCGTCCAGCGTGCGTCAGTCATCGTGCGGTGGCCTTCCGGCCATCAGACGGTTGCCGGCCGATGTATATGTCCCTGGGAAATACCTTGATTTTTGCCGATACACGTACGATGAATCCGATGTCGATCGATCGTCGGGCGATAACCGGGCGTTGATTGTCCGATCTTTTTTCGATCTGAATTCGATTCCTTCCCGGGCCTGACGTCGGGTACAATTTTAAGTGAGACTTAAAATTAATCCGGACGCCACGCGATGCTACAAAATGATTCGGTGCCCATGCGATCATCGGCCGGGCGCCAGTCCGATTAGCCAAAAAATACGTCGCTCGCTGATCGAACGGTGATCGGTCTCTATTTGTGACTAAGTTATTATCCATTGTTAAAATTACACTGCTTACTCGTATTAGCATACATAACGCGCGTCTATTTTTTTTCGGAGTGACTATCTAAGCTCGCTTATGATATAGTGCGATACCTTATGCAGCGGTCTCATTTGGCAAAATTTCTAAATTAACGGTATGTATATTTACTGCAATTGTAGCACGAGTACCAATAACTGTTGCATACAGTTTGAGTCTTAAAATTTACCCATGGCATAAATTAAGCTCAATAATAAAACGTAGACATTTACTTACCATCCATCATATTATGCAAACGAAACCTATTTACTTTGTTTAAAACCGAAAAACACCTTTTCTTAGTCCTGTGTTCATATTAGTCACTTCTGTATGTTACGCTCACGTTTAAATTTTGCATGCGTTCATTTTAACTATTCAGGAATTCGTATCAAGTTTCCTTAGGTTACAATCAAATACTAACATTGAAGTGATCTCTTCAGAGTGCAAAATAATATAACTACGGTATCGATAGTATACATTTAACGCAAGTTAAACGATTTGTTTCAGTTTTATATAACAATGACGAACAGTTTTGCCTCATTAATGTATAAGATTAATTCAATTATTTGTAAACGTTTTTTATCGAATTTGTTTTGTTCGACTGTAAGATCACTTGTTTTTTTTGTGATAAACCGCAATTATCATAAAATGACAACACGCGTGTAATCGTTTAAAGATTGATCAGCACATTTTTGTGTTTAAGCTCGGGATTGAACTGCTTTGTCGTGTCAATGTAAACCACATTTCTTTAAACTAATCCAGAGCATTCGTAAGCAAGCTCATCGATAAAAGTTCGTGTGTTTTTTTTTGCAGTATAAAAATGACGTTATTTAGTTACAAACGTGCTGTTCAGCGTTATTCTATGGAATTAGTGTATTAGCTTTTGTTTATTTTGGCAAGTTAAATTATTTTATTGAGTTGCATATCGTGTATCAGGTCGAATAATACTCCGTGATAAGGTTTTGTACCTATTGTTAAAGGGACTGTCAACTACGAATGACGAAAAAAGAAAAGTTCTAAAATACCGTATTTTTTTACAATTGTTAGTTTATAAAAATTAAAATATCACAATAAGTGTATTAAATTACTTGAAAAACGTTTATATTTTCAGTATGTTCGGTAAAAAAAATTTCGCGATGTGAAATCGAAAGTACATCACGAAAATAGGTGACATAACGTATACACACTAAAAATAACGCAAGTAGATTGATCAGTTTATATAATATATATATTCAATTCACTACGCATGCACGAATTGCATTCCTGGGTTTACCACGTGACGATGATGATCAATCTACTGGCTTTATTGATAGTGAACTGGTAGTTACCTGGTAGACATACCCAGTAAAATTTATTACCAAATATACTGAAAATATGAAAACTTAACAACTTTGTTTAAGTAATGTAATATACCAGTCGTGATATTTTAATCAATATAAACTAATAAATGTAAAAAATAAAGTATTTTACAACTTTTCTTTTCTTCGTCGTCGTGGTTGGCAGTCCACATCAAGCAAGAGTGAAATGTTAAAACGTCTATTTCAGTCGAGCTATAATGAAACAATCGAGTTAACATTCACATGTATTCTTCACTCATTTACCACATCGCTTGAAATCAAGAATGTTATCTTATTTCGTATATGAACATGACATTCGGTAAACAGTAGGTAAAGAAGATAAGCGCCTACTTAAACTGTCACTTAATGTGATTAATACCCCCTTGTTTAATTTCAGTCAGACTTGAAAATGATTAAAACATTTTGAAATTTGTTGTGTAAACCTAAATTTAAAAGTATTGTAAGTCCTCAACAAATCTCTCGTATGAAGTATGGCACTCGGCTTAGAGGTTTTTAGAAGTTATGGTTATTTAATATATAAACTCGTTAATTTAGGTCATGGGAATTATTTTTCATTGGAAGTGCTGTCTTGCATAAAATGATAGTAGTGGACATACCATAAAACTGTTGAATAAATTCAAAATGGCACGATGCACATGAAGCGATAATAAACAAAATACTGAAAACGGGCAGTGGACCCAAATAGATGACACTAACATTGGTTTGGACCATTCACCTCTGGTTCACCAAAACACCGAAGAGTAAACATTTATATAGACATGTGCACATAGTTGTCTATATCCTTATGAATGGAGACCTTACAGGGTGTAAAACCTGTTATTGTTTTGTTTTAACTATGCATAGGAATTTGACATTTAACATAGACATATTGATTTTTCACGCGGAACATCGTCCTATATACATAAACGGACCAAACTGATCGCCCAACCGATATAGTAACTGACAAATGGTAAACAATTATCCATTACAGCCCAACCCTCCTGCGCACTGGTAGTATGGTAGTATACGTCCATTCAAGTGCAAAGTAGTATAAGTTGTATATTTGAAACATGGTATGCGTTTTGGTACATGTTGTATGCTATTTTGAGAGATATATAGGATCTGGCACAAGTTGTCATATCATACCATATTTTATTACACGAGTTCAGGAATTTTGTTAGTAAGCGAGCCTTTGGCGAGCTTACTAACGAATTTCCTGGACGAGTTTAATAAAATATGGTATGAAATGACAACGAGTCTCAGATCTTTTTATCACAAACTTTTAAATGAGCAAACTAAATAAATATTTACGCGAACATAATGATAAATCCAAAGTTCTGTTTACATTACAGACGTCATTTGACGTTGCAACATCATTTCATCAAAATAACAAAATGCGAATGGTCAATCGAACACAAATTAGCCAATGAAAACGCTTAAAAAGTATATTACACATGTGTAAGATAAAAATATTCATAATGGTTATACTACATGGGATACCGGGTATGGCATGTGATAAAGTATGATAATATTCTAACTAAGTAAGTCTCTTAACTCTATAATAAAAATTACGTTGCAAACATAATTATCAAACCGAATTACAAACAAACACATAGAATATATTTGATGAACGTGTATTCATCAGTGTAATCAATAACACTTTCAAATAAAACTGGGTTCGGTTGTGTATAGCCTTTGAGGAGAGCTGAAGATTTGAATTTACGTCGCAATACTCAATTTACTTATCACGTACTTTGTCGTTAATCTTCCCTGTTGTAGATCACTCATTACGTTTATTAACAGCAGAGTCATGATACGCGAGATACACTTGAACTTTTGATAATTTCAAAGTGGCTAGTTGCGTCGTATGCCTATTAATGCGATGGTGTTGTTCTCTTAATATAACATACACTTAAAATACATAATCGATATTTTCGAAAGTAAAAAATCAACAGTATGTATATACAACTGTGAATCATGCACACAAGAAGGAAGTAGGCTGCGTATCATACCTATTTAGTATTACTTTCCCGTTGAAATTTGTAATTCTTTTGTCTCTTACAAATTGAAAAAAATAATTTTTCACAACACCTTGCTATTAGTCGCTTTATTTACTTTTGAAATTAAATTATGAATATCTTAGAGGTGCATGTTATACACTTAACTTGTTTTTGTGAAATAAGTGCCTGTGTATGCCAGCCTTTTACCGTTTTAAATCACAAATTCTTTGTGCAGCATCTCCTCAACACCGTGTGTGAAGGTAAACGTAACACATGTGTTCTGGGCCATCGTGTGATGTCAATTACCAATTTTATTAAATCTAACATATCAAGAATAATAATTATTCTCAATTTAATACTTAAACAAAATAGTTGTACATTTTGGGATTTCCAAATATTGTTTGTGTATAATGTCCAAGACTAAGTTTTGATTACGGAAATATATAAATATTTTGGCATGGCCAATGCTCTTTTTCAAGAATGTCTGCAATAACCTTTTATAAATGTGGATTCTTCCGTTTAAACAATAAAACTTTAAATGAGCATCTTTACGTTTTAAATAAAAATTTGATAAGGTCTTATTTAACCTTAAGTTTGCGGGAGCTAAAGATCTATTATCGCGATACTCGACTAACCTCTAAGCTATATTATCCTAGATGATCTCGGTTGAAGATCGCTCAATACATTTATTAACTCCGCACTAATGATGAGCGACAAAGACTTGATCTTTTGAGTTTGTTGAATATTGCGTCACAAACTTTTAAAACCCATTGTCTATTATCTTATATCGTTCACTTTAAGATCCCTTATCGACATTTTTCGAAAAGAAGAACATTGAAAAAAATCAATCAAGCAAGAAGGAAGTACTTTGATAATAACTTTTTAGTTTAATTATAATTATTTTCTTCCTAAAGTCAAAGATAGGCTTATGTTTTTGAAGGTTTTACTAGAAGCTCGTATGCATAGCAACGCATTCATAATGATGTGTCCTTTGTAAATGTGATCGCCATTCAGTTATTTCCGACGTTGTGAAGTTAGCCTTTTTAGCATATTTAGTCTAATTAGCAAGTGTAGTAAATAGGAAAAAACTTTCATCCTATTTAGTCTATTTAGCACCCTATTCAGCCTATTTAGCCTGATACAAAAGTTAAGTACACAGGTTGACACATGCACCCTATTAAGCCTATTAAGCCTATTTAGCAAGTTTAGTACATAGTTTAAAAAAACAATTCGTATGTAGCCTATTTAGCCTATTTAGCACCCTGTTCAGCGTATCAAGCCTATTAAGGAAGTTAAGTACATATGTTGACACATGCATCCTATTAAGCCTATTTAGCATCCTCTTCAGCCTATTTAGCCTATTAAGGAAGTTTAGTACATTGGTTAAAACTTGAATTCTATTAAGCCTATTAAGGACCCTTTACAGCCTTTTTAGCCTATTTTACAAGTTTAATACATAGGTCGATATATGTTTCCTAATTAGCCTATTAAGCCTATTAAGCATCCTTTACAGCATATGAAGCATATTAAACAAGTTTAGTACTTAGGTTGACACATGCATCCTATTTAGCCTAATAAGGACCTTTTTTCTGCCTTTTTAGCCTATTAAACAAGTTAAGTACATAGGTTGACACATGCATTCTATTTAGCATATTTAGCACTCTATATTGCCTATTTAGCAAGTTTAGTACATAGATTAAAACATACATCCTATTTAGCCTATTTAGTTTATTCAGCTCCCTTTTCAGCATATATAGCCTATTTAACAAGTTAAGTACATAGGTTGACAGTTATTAGACCGTTTTGTCATATTTAGCAGCCTTTTCTGCCTATTCAGCCTATTTTACAAGTCTATTACATAGGTTGAAACGTGCATCCTATTTAGCCTGTTTAGATAATTAAACACCCGTTTCAGCCTATTTAGCCTTATTAACACGTAAAATTCATAGGTTGACACATGCACCCCATTTAGCCTATTTAGCCTATTTAGCAAGTTTAGTACAAAGGTTAAAGCATACATCATATTTAGCTTATTTAGCCTATTGAGCATCCTCTTCAGCCTAATTAGCTTATTAAAGAAGTAAGGTACATAGGTTGATGTCAAAGTCAAAAAAACTTTTATTTCAACTCAATTCATGTTTGAAATGAAAACATGAGCACAAAAGTACGTACATGTATATATAATATACAATAATATATAAAAATGACCCTTTCTTGAATATACAATATAGATAACATATTTCAAGTAGCTTCAACACATATAAAAGATAGAAAGGATACTCATTTTCAATATGAGCAATAAAGTACGTAGATATATAAGAGGCGAGTGATAATGAAATAAAAGGATAAATTACAATACATATGATATAGTTGTTAATTAAATATTCTTTCTTGATTTTATAATATATATAATATATTTCGGGTGTATATATAAAACGAAACATCATTTGCAATTCGACTAACATGGAGGTCGTAAAGATACACACAAATTGTAATTTTCATAAGGAATCTTCGGAGAGTCATTACCACAGTTTTATTAAGCTATCATTTAGTGGAATGTAATCTTTAAGTCTTAAACGGTTTAGACATAAAACGATACAATCAATCAATCAGCTCTAAAAATAGCAAGCGGCGTGGTTTTAGGTGTTGGGATGGACGTAAAGAGGATTAATTAATATTACGGGATCTTATCGGGTAAATGTGTCAAGTTTTCGTTTGCTTGGATTTTTTTAAGATTATGAATGTATGTCTGTCATAATGTCGGCCTGTTTTGTGCAATAAGTGGAAACATTTTTTTTTGCATTAAAATGGATATATTTTATTCTGGTTATATTACACTAATTCCGATTCCCATAGGGTCCCATCATTAAACTGATAACTTTCACAGCATTTGTCTTGCCTTTCCGACGTATCCATTTTTCCGAACCTGGTATAATTTTAAAGATGGATCTGTCCTGTTCCAATGATTACAATCAAAATCATACCGTCTCGCAACTTCTAAGAAAGTAAATTGCTGTCGAATGAACCCACCTTAGAAAAACGTGTTTCGGAAGCCTAATTTCGACAAAAGCCCCACACAATAGAAAGCACACACCCAAAAGTTCATCTTTTAAGTTAGCTTCTAATCCAAGGTATTAAAGTAATCCAGACACATACAGGATATTATGAATAACCACAACAGACATGTCTCACATTGCTAAATGGCTTTTAATCAGGAAGAGAAAAGGAACTCTTTAGAAATAGGAAATACTTTCGAATGGACCACGGAGGGATACACGATGATTTAGTGTAATGTAACCTTTAAGGGAACTCAACTTTGTCCTATCTTTTTCAAACTTTCTCCACATGAGATTTAAACCATTTCCACAATGAATATGCAATTTCAGTGCTCTCGGATGGGGTTAAGGGCCTAAAAATGGCCATTTAAAGCGGTGACTAAATTGGCCGCAGCCGATTCGGAATGCATGATTTTTAGTCTTAGTGACGACAGTTTATTTTTGTTACACGTAACGTTTATGGCAAAAACTGGTATTATTGCATGCGAAATTAACGAATACATCAGCAAAAGGCCCGAATAAATGTATTGATTGTAAATCAGTGTACTTTTCTTGATGAAAAAGGAGATTTATTTTTATTTTAAGCACTTGTCAATCAAAAACTCACTTACAGCATATAAAATCATGTTTTTAAAGGCTCTATAAAGGTCACAAATCCAATTATTATGCATATCAACTGGTCAAATTTTTACCGGATTTCAGTTACTCTTGCATAAAAACTGCTTATAACACAGCTTAGGTACAACGTTGTCCAGAATTATGGAAGATAAATCCGTTTCATAATTTGAAGAAATGTTTACATTTTTGCAACTAACGTGATGCGTAGCATCAGAGCGTTGACATATGCTAAAAATAGCCGAAAGAAAATTCAATTTTAATTCTATTTTAACAACTTTTTATCAGCAGAAAGTAACTTATTAGATCACTACAAACGTTTTAACAATTTAGAAGAGACCTACTTTGTGAGTGATAACGGAAAACGTTAAAAGTCATCGTTATATTTTTGGTGATCTGAGTCACTTTCACTTTCTATTTCGCGAGTAAACAGCGATGTAAATAAACTGATTGTTTGTAAACACAATTGACTTGGAGGACACTTTATTTTGAGCTCAAAACAAGTTGTATTGCTAGTTTTTATATTATTATGTCCAATAGCATATATATATATTGTGTTTTGATAACCTTTCTAAATATAATATGAACAAATATTTAAAAATCTGTAAATAATTACGTATCTTCACCTTTATAGAGCCTTTAAGGATATTATTATTAAAAGCTTCACTGACAATCTTAACATACAAATTGCAATAAAAATAATGAATTATATTATGATGAACGGCTTAATTTGCAGCTTTCAAGCCGATACAAGCCTGCTACCAAAGTTAACACTTACAGCTTACGATGCAAAGTGACATTTGTTGCGCATCCAAATAGTCTCTCTCCTAAAAATAAGTCATGTTATCTACATTTTATTAAGTGTTCTCTCTGAAATCCAGTGTTAAAAGCTTAAGTTGTGTCAAAAATGCTCAGAGTCCCCAAGCAAAAAGCATGTTTGCTAAGGAATTCCTACGCGAGCGGCCACAATAATGCCGTGACGGGAAAGTCATTTGGGTATGATTCCTCTGTAGTTCAGTGTACATTCATTCCACTACCTGGGGATGACTATCAGGATCAAATTTCCCAGCTTGGTGAAGTGTTTAACTTTCGGGATGTTGATGGATCTTCCACAAGCGTTAGTATTGATAGTAGTAGTAGTAGAATAATTTGTAGTATTAGTAGTAGTAGTAGTGGTGGTAGTAGTAGTAGTAGAAGCATCAGCAGCAGCAACAGCAGCAATAGCAGAAGCAGTAGAAGTAGTATTAGTAGCAGAAGCAGAAGCAATAGCAGTAACAATAGCATTAGCAGTATCAAAAGCACTAGCAGTAGCAGTAGCAGTAGTAGTAGTAGTAGTACTAGTATATGTAGTAGTAGTAGTAGTAGTAGTAGTAGTAGTAGTAGTAGTAGTAGTAGTAGTAGTAGTAGTAGTAGTAGTAGAAGTAGTAGTAGTAGTAGTAGAAGTAGTAGTAATTGTAATAATAACAGTAGTAGAAGTAGTAGAAGTAGTAGTAGTAGAAGTAGTAGTAGTAGAAGTAGTAGTAGTAGTTGTAGTAGTAGTAGTTGAAGAACTACTAGTATGAAGAAGGATAATAATAAAATCACCTAGTACTTCATCTTAGTAAAAATATTGACTTGAAGAAGGTCATTTACTAAAACATGACACTTAAGCAACGTATCAAATACATGAATACTATATAAATACTAATTAATGTCTTACTAAAAAACTACTAATAAACTAAAAGAACTCACATTCCATGCCTGATAAGATGCTATGCAATCTGAATATTTCGTATTTCACAGTCTACTGTTCGACAAACTTCCTAGTTTTGGTAATTACTTTCTTATCTGTCCGGATATTATGCATGAGTTGGATAAAAAACTGCAGGAAAACTATTGATTAAAACTCAAAGTTCGTCGATTGCCATACCATAGTCTTTACACGATAATTTTCAGTTTTATAATAACTGTTTTTAAGAATTTTGTTTAATGAACTTAAATTAAACATCATTTATTTCCAAACCAAATGTATTTGTACTGATATGTAACAAAGCATATTGGAAGTATTTATAATCACGAGTTATTAAGCATGTATACACGCTACAGCATACTATAATAGCGAGATAATAACATTGAAGCCATGGCTGTTTGTATATACACAATATAATTCGCATTTGGAGTAACTAACTGCAGAAATAATTTACAAAAAGAAATACGTGTTTAAATCTGTTTATATTTAAAGAAAATTGCATATATAATGTAATACTCCATAATGAAGTGTTTTTGATTTTTAAACTCCTTTAGACGCTTTAAGATCTATGGACGAGTTTTATTATAAAGTAAATTGACAAGCTGTATCAGCTTCGTATGCGTTTAGCACGCGATGAGCTTGTTTCGTCACGCTTATCAAACGCAAACACATAATGCCCCATTCACAAATAATCATGTAGCCGGCCGATGAGTTTGATCTCCAGGAATAAGGAAGATTGTACATGTCTGAGCCGTCCGATGAGTGATACTGTTTAATACCTCAGTCACAAATAGGGACCGATCACCGACTTATTTTTCCGATCATCGGGCTGGGGCCCGGCCGATGATCGCACACCCACCGGGTAAATTTTTAGCATCGGGCGGCGACCGTAGTAATTTCAAGTCTCACTTATGGTTATCGCCCGAAATCGGATTCGTTTTGCGATCTTAATGCGATTCCTTCCCGGGCCCGACGTCGGGTACAATTTTAAGTGAGACTTAAAATTAATCCGGACGCCACGCGATGCTACAAAATGATCCGGTTCCCATGCGATCATCGGCCGGGCGCCAGTCCGATGAGCCAAAAAATACGTCGCTCGCTGATCGAACGGTGATCGGTCTCTATTTGTGACTTAGGTATTACTTATACCTATCCATTGGTAAAATTACACTGCTTACTCGTATTAGCATACATAACGCGCGTCTATTCTTTTTCGGAGTGACTATCTAAGCTCGCTTATGATATAGTGCGATACCTTATGCAGCGGTCTAATTTGGCAAATTTACGGTATGTATATTTACTGCAATTATAGCACGAGTACCAATATCTGTTGCATACAGTTTGAGTCTTAAAATTTACCCATGGCATAAATTAAGCTCAATAATAAAACGTAGACATTTACTTACCATCCATCATATTATGCAAACGAAACCTATTAACTTTGTTTAAAACCGAAAAACACCTTTTCTTAGTCCTGTGTTCATATAAGTAATTTCTGTATGTTACGCTCACGTTTAAATTTTGCATGCGTGCATTTTAACTATTCAGGAATTCGTATCAAGTCTCCTTAGGTTTCAATCAAATACTAACATTGAAGTGATCTCTTCAGAGTGCAAAATAATATAACTACGGTATCGATAGTATACATTTAACGCAAGTTAAACGATTTGTTTCAGTTTTATATAACAATGACGAACATTTTTGCCTCATTAATGTATAAGATTAATTCAAGTATTTGTAAACGTTTTTTATCGAATTTGTTTTGTTCGACTGTAAGATCACTTGTTTTTTTTTTGTGATAAACCGCAATTATCATAAAATGACAACACGCGTGTAATCGTTTAAAGATTGATCAGCACATTTTTGTGTTTAAGCTCGGGATTGAACTGCGTTGTCGTGTCAATGTAAACCACATTTCTTTAAACTAATCCAGAGCATTCGTAAGCAAGCTCATCGATAAAATTTCGTGTGTTTTGTTTGCAGTATAAAAATGACGTTATTTAGTTACAAACGTGCTGTTCAGCGTTATTCTATGGAATTAGTGTATAAGCTTTTGTTTATTTTGGCAAGTTAAATTATTTTATTGAGTTGAATATCGTGTATCAGGTCGAATAACACTCCGTGATAAGGTTTTGTACCTATTGTTAAAGGGACTGTCAACTACGAATGACGAAAAAGAAAAGTTCTAAAATACCGTATTTTTTTTACAATTGTTAGTTTATATAAATTAAAATATCACAACTAGTGTATTAAATTACTTGGAAAACGTTTATATTTTCAGTATGTTCGGTAAAAAAAAATTCGCGATGTGAAATCGAAAGTACATCACGAAAATAGGTGACATAACGTATACACACTAAAAATAACGCAAGTAGATTCATCATTTTATATAATATATATATTCAATTCACTACGCATGCACGAATTGCATTCCTGGGTTTACCACGTGACGATGATGATCAATCTACTGGCGTTATTGATAGTGAACTGGTAGTTACCTGGTAGACATACCCAGTAAAATTTATTACCAAATATACTGAAAATATGAAAACTTAACAACTTTGTTTAAGTAATGTAATATACTAGTCGTGATATTTTAATCAATATAATATAATAAATTGTAAAAATAATGTATTTTACAACGTTTTTTTCTTCGTCGTCGTGGTTGGCAGTCCACATCAAGCAAGATTGAAATGTTAAAACGTCTATTTCAGTCGAGCTAGAATGAAACAATCGAGTTAACATTCACATGTATTCTTCACTCATTTACCACATCGCTTGAATTCAAGAATGTTATCTTATTTCGTATATGAACATGAAATTCGGTAAACAGTAGGTAAAGAAGATAAGCGCCTACTTAAACTGTCACTTAATGTGATAAATACCCCCTTGTTTAATATCAGTCAGACTTGAAAATGATTAAAACATTTTGAAATTTGTTTTGTAAACCTAAATTTAAAAGTATTGTAAGTCCTCAACAAATCTCTCGAATGAAGTATGGCACTCGGCTTAGAGGTTTTTAGAAGTTATGGTTATTTAATATATAAACTCGTTAATTTAGGTCATGGGAATTATTTTTCATTGGAATTGCTGTCTTGCATAAAATGATAGTAGTGGACATACCATAAAACTGTTGAATAAATTGAAAATGGCACGATGCACATTTAGCGATAATAAACAAAATACTGAAAACGGGCAGTGGACCCAAATAGATGACATTAACATTGGTTTTCACCATTCACCTCTGGTTCACTAAAACACCGAAGAGTAAACATTTATATAAACATGTGCACATAGTTGTCTATATCCTTATGAATGGAGACCTTACAGGGTGTAAAACCTGTTATTATTTTGTTTTAACTATGCATAGGAATTTGACATTTAACATAGACATATTGATTTTTCACGCGGAACATCGTCCTATATACATAAACGGACCAAACTGATCGCCCTACCGATATAGTAACTGACAAATGGTAAACAATTATCCATTACAGCCCAACCCTCCTGCGCACTGGTAGTATGGTAGTATACGTCCATTCAAGTGCAAAGTAGTATAAGTTGTATATTTGAAACATGGTATGCGTTTTGGTACATGCTGTATGCTATTTTGAGAGATATATAGGATCTGGCACAAGTTGTCATATCATACCATATTTTATTACACGAGTTCAGGAATTTTGTTAGTAAGTGAGCCTCTGGCGAGCTTACTAACGAATTTCCTGGACGAGTTTAATAAAATATAGTATGAAATGACAACGAGTCTCAGATCTTTTTATCATAAAATTTTAAATGAGCAAACTAAATAAATATTTACGCGAACATAATGATAAATCCAAAGTGTTGTTTACATTACAGACGTCATTTGACGTGGCAACATCATTTCATCAAAATAACAAAATGCGAATGGTCAATCGAACACAAATTAGCCAATGAAAACGCTTAAAAAGTATATTACACATGTGTAAGATAAAAATATTCATAATGGTTATACTACATGGGATACCAGGTATGGCATGTGATAAAGTATGATAATATTCTAACTAAGTAAGTCTCTTAACTCTATAATAAAAATTATGTTGCTAACATAATTATCAAACCGAATTACAAACAAACACATAGAATATATTTGATGAACGTGTATTCATCAGTGTAATCAATAACACTTTCAAATAAAACTGGGTTCGGTTGTGTATAGCCTTTGAGGAGAGCTGAAGATTTGAATTTACGTCGCAATACTCAATTTACTTATCACGTACTTTGTCGTTAATCTTCCCTGTTGTAGATCACTCATTACGTTTATTAACAGCAGAGTCATGATACGCGAGATACACTTGAAATTTTGATAATTTCAAAGTGGCTAGTTGCGTCGTATGCCTATTAATGCGATGGTGTTGTTCTCTTAATATAACATACACTTAAAATACATAATCGATATTTTTCAAAGGAAAAAATCAACAGTATGTATATACAGCTGTGAATCATGCACACAAGAAGGAAGTAGGCTGCGTATCATACCTA
Organism: Dreissena polymorpha; assembly: GCF_020536995.1. Taxonomy (NCBI): domain Eukaryota; kingdom Metazoa; phylum Mollusca; class Bivalvia; order Myida; family Dreissenidae; genus Dreissena; species Dreissena polymorpha. Next base: position 63,905,931 of record NC_068364.1, read on the forward strand.
TTTAGTATTACTTTCTCGTTGAAATTTGTAATTCTTTTGTCTCTTACAAATTGAAAAAAATAATTTTTCACAACACCTTGCTATTAGTCGCTTTATTTACTTTTGAAATTAAATTATGAATATCTTAGAGGTGCATGTTATACACGTAACTTGTTTTTGTGGAATAAGTGCCTGTGTATGACAGCCTTTTACCGTTTTAAATCACAAATGCTTTGTGTAACCATTTTTGAGGCGGCGATTCCAGCTTTTATAACTCGTTAGATAAATTGTAATGTATGTTATGGGCAATTAGTCATCTTCATAAAATACAAATATAGAATTCCATCGTGAGTTTTAACTCCCCCCCCCCCCCCCTCCAAAGTCCGAACTTTGCTATTCACCCAAATATCGACGTCTGCGTAATGCTCTGGATAAGGTAAACGAGCAGCATCTCCATATCACTGTTTTTACTCAAGTTGTTTATTTTAAACTTCACACATTTCCATAACTCTCACATGCAATTTAGCATAAAATTGTCTGTATGCATAATCACTGACTTAGATCTATTATTCTGACCAGCTATTTGGCTGGACAATTTTGTGCTTATAAACGTCCGGATTTAGAACTGTTTTACTTTTGGAAGGTAAACATATTGAAAGCTCAAAAAATCAATATAATATTATGTCAATAATATAAGTCATAACTCGTATGCTTTTTTAACAACATGCATACACCTTTTAGGTAGTCACACAACTACATTTATTAAAAAATAGGAATATCGCACTGCTCAATATCGTATATTTATTTAACTCGCTTTTATAAGCCGCATTTAACGGAGCATCATGTGTCTGTAAATCCCATCACAGAAATGTTCTAGACGTTGAACATATTTTCAACACAATGTGTAATTCTTGGCATTTTCTTGATATTTTAACTCTAACACTTGTAAAATATACATGACCTAACTTGTTCATAAACCAGCAAGTCTTCGAACGTTTCGTTTACGAATGCGCAACGCACTTAACGCTGGACACAAATATCAAATAAAAATACATATGTTAATATGTGTACAAAGAAGTTGATCAAATGGAATTGTATGAATACGTAAGTCATGCGTTGCCTATTTTAAAAATTCAATCAATATATTCCAATAAATAAAATAAATCTTCAACCAAAGGTTACATTTTTTTCGCGAGATCGCTACGTATAGCAAATCTTGAGAAACCGGGAACATAAACACAAGAAGACTTACTATCCGCTGAATTTTATCTTATATTTCTCACCTTAAAATTGTATTCGTAAAGTGCACATACGTTGAAGTAAACAACTATAATTTTTGCGTTTAATCGGTTTTGATTTGATCAATTGAGGCAAACAAATAACTTAGTTATTTTATTGACGTCATTGGACTGGTATTCAATATGATATACAGACGATTTATATAGATAAGTTGAACCAATGTGCTTGAAATAATGTGTGATTTAAAAAAGTATTCGTCACGCATAATTAACAAGTACAATGACTGGTTGCTCCTTCGCCAGGCTCAAACATCCTGCGAGAAGAAAATGTACAATGATTCCGACCACTTGTGTATTCAGCCATACAACACGCAAAGAATAAGGGAAATCAACATATCGCATATATTTCAAATTGAGTATGAACTACAAACGACGTCGTCAATCTCATAGACTCGTATATAGGTTAACTTCGACACATACAAAGCATCGCTCCCGTAAATGGTCTGCTTATACTTGTTTAAAAACGGTATTGATCTAAACTGTAGTATACCCCACCCTTAGCATAGGTACGGGAAATGTTAATTGTCTTCCAAGTGCCCGTGTCAGGATGGCACTTTCAATTATTTGAAGAACACAATTGCACGGTTTCAAAATTGTGTTTCATTACATATTTAAATTATTTTTCTCATATAAACAAACTATCATTGAACAGTATTTCAACTTTAATAATGCCGATAAACTGATTTCATACATTAAAGCTCTTTGGAGTTCCTACCGAAGCGGTCATCCAATCGGCCTAAATAACGCTTACCATCTTTGGAACTGTGAATGATGCCATACGAAGTTAAAGTACTCTAATTTCAAAAAGCGATCCGAATTGATCTTGACTAATTGACGCCAAAATGTGTTTATAGGCAATATTTATATCCGTCGTTAAGCACTTAGGATTTAAGATTATGCGCACCAACCAATGAAAATGACTTAGGAATATGCCTAAGTCAATCACAATGACTTAGGATTGCGACAACCAATCAATTGCATTTAGGAATCCTAGCTCCTAAAAGTTCTCCAACGGCAAACATTTAACAATAATATTATATTTTAACAAACAAAAACATTTTAGGAGCATATTATATAGATGAGCAAATGATTTTACATCGAACAATAAACAAATATACTTTTCTCTGACTTAAAACAAATGCAGTTATGACAGAAAAGAAATATTACGTTAAATTATATCCGAAATATTGCAACAGCTGAAAAGTGATTTTTAGGAATGGCGAATTTTACACAAAAAACAACACACATGAACTTTTAACGACAATGAAATAGTATCTTAAAGCATCTTGTAGTCCTTTTATTATACTGAAACAATGTTAAGTAACTTAGAAATGAATATTACCAATAGAATCATTGCAAGCTGACGGTTGGACTTGCTTCCTTGACGTTCGGACATTTACAGTACGTTTTTGAATTCAAGTTCTGTTTATAATCATTAGGCAAAACATATGTAAATGATTACTATATAAGTTAATGTACAAATTAAACACTTCAACCATAATCTTTGGACAGGTATGGGATAGTGTAATGGTTGAGTAAATGATACTTTAAACAATAACAGTTGTTTACAATATGAAATAACAGATAACAAAAACGTTAATGAATACTCCAGGGTTTTACATTACGCAGAAGTACGTGCTACAGGGCGACCAATGATGCATTGAACTGATATAGCACGCTGCCCTACGACCGCGGTATTAAAACAAGAAAGTAAATAAAGCAGTGTCAGAGACGAGCTATTGCCTAGCATGTTTAAACAGTTTGGCGACGAAAGTAATAATTAAATATGCTTGAATTCATATCAGTATGCATAATTATGAAATTATCGCGAAACATTATTATATATGTATGCTTGCATCGTAAATTCAATTTATTTGATTGCGCAATGTTTCTTCTTTATAAACTTAACAAACCACTGCAATACATTCGAAACAATAACCATCGTTTTCCATACCGCAATCGCCTACCAACTATTCATTGTTGGTATTTGTTTCGCATGCAAAATTGTCTGATAATTTTCACTGAAAGGTGACGGATTGCGCGGCTTATGATAAACATAAATCTAAAAAACGAAAAGTGTGCATTTATTGGTATCACCACGATATATTTCTTCAGTTAAGAAATGGAACGAATATTATTAAATGCGAAATTACTTTTAGGCCATCTGTCTAGTTTTGTCGTCCTAGCCATATCCGATGCAAGTCATAACATATTTATTTAATAAACAAATCATTTCTCAAAGTTGTACTAAAAAATCTAATATGTTTTCCGAAACAATATGAATACATTTTGCAAAACCCTCCCACTGTGTAACACTGTTTAATATGTACGATACAATACTGATCTGAAAATGATAGGTTATAGGTAAAGTTTTCACGTAAAATTTTCACTAAATAATTTAAAATTGAATGGAATTTTCTTTTGATTCTAACTACGTTAAAACCCTTTCTACCAACAAAAATGTAACTCATTTAACTGACACGGAGGCAATTGTGTATTAGTATCCTTTGCTCAATACGGCTAAGAAAGTCATGATGAATGTCAACATTTGATATAAATAATTGAATTAACTAGTTTGTGTGAGACGTAACTGTAGCATTTATTGATATCCTTACTTGTATTTACAAGTTTGCGGCGACAAAAATATGACAATTTTCCACATCAAAGAAAATAGTAAAAATAGATTTCAAACTTAAAAATAAACTTAAAACCCATATACATGTAGTTTCAATGTTTCATTATTTCCCCACGTTACGTTTAAAACGGAATAATATTATTATACGTTCTATCCTAGACTTTTAAATCAGTGGCATTTTTTTCAGATAACCACTGCAGCAGTTCACCATGTGCAAACGGCGGGACATGTACGGTTGCTGGAACTTCGTTCAGTTGCCGATGTGGTTCTGGTTTTACGGGAAATACGTGTTCTATGATCGGAGCAAATACCACCTCGGACACTATAACGCATGGTATAAAATGCAAACGTAATTGTAGACATTCGGTTTGCAGTATTATTATTTTGAAAATTGGTATACATTCAATTATTCTTCATATCATTCGACATGTATAACTCTTAATTTCGCGCTTCATTCTGGTTTCAGGAGAAAAAGTGGAAGTTCCAATGGTTTAATCGCGATGTGTGTTTACGCCCCATGTACGATTTGCTTTTTAAATGGTGTATGTTTCGTTTACGTTCTTGAAAGATAATTGTACAAATATTGTGTTATTGCATTATATGGAATTAAACAGGAACACTTTTAAATTCATATGGCTGAAGACACTTACGATGTTCGCTAAAATAAAGTGAAGCATATATACATTTTTTCGTTTTCAAACATTGAACAGAACAAAAAACTTATCTTAAACGTAAAACATTTGTGATGTTGACTCTTTTGTTAACACAGAAATGTGTCCACATCTCTTAATAAACGAAAGAAACTGAATTTAATCAAATCGGATTCCGATCAAAATGATTATTGTAAACGCTGTTATTATGCTAAAAACGATATTTGTTTCATTCAGATAAAAAACTTGCGCCGCTCAAACCTTCAACACGGAAACAGATAAACTTGAACGATTTTATGTCGTTTTTATGTTAAGTCATATAGAACATAATACAGTAAATACGTATTAGTTAAAATAGTTAAATTTTATATCAAATCGTTTTTTGAAAAAAAAATCTTATTCACACCGAGGAAAACTAAATTCAAACGGAGTCTTTCTTTATCATGTCCGAAACATTTTGTATGAATTAAGTCTCATAATGTGCATACACCTTTGTAAATACATTCAAGGGTTATTCATAGGCACCAGATGGATATGCAAGACGATTGTATTAAAACACATGTCGCATAAAGCTTCATACATATAACACGGTAAACGAAACCAAACTGAACCTATTAATTCAGATGAGTTTTTGGTTTTATAGTGCATTTTGTGGCATCTGAGAAGGTTTGCCCAAAACATGAATTGCTCGCAATTCTTGTGGCTACTATTTATATGAAAAAAAGTGGTATTATTTAAAACGTTAACCGTAATTCTTCGACGTTGTGTTTCCTTAATTAACACGCATACGTTTATCACTTGGTATAAGAATAATGAACCTCCATGCATTAAATTATATTATGTAAATTTTATTTTTGTTTAACTAATAAATGCATTTATAAAATTTGTCAGTAAGAAAAATTATTCGATGTCAATTGATTTTCAAATAATAAATATCAAAGTATATTAAATAAAGCATTATTTAAACATAACTGTGATTCCGAATTGAAGTTCTCGGGAGAATTATGTCTTCATTTGTGTTATTCTAAAAATGATTTTATGCAGAAAAGGTAATTTGTTTCTTATAACATAGATACAAACTATTGCACAACAACGGACGCGTAACGGGTGGAAATGAACATGAAATGTGCACTTCCTTTAACTGCAGAAAACGCTTGGTATAAATCTACACCCTCAATCCACTTAGATAAATAATCACGAAAAGTCTCAACGGGGAGGCGACAGATCGTTGGCAAACACGAGTTTCTTTCATCGCGGAATAACTATTCTGTCATAAAGGGGACATCACATGTTTCCGCCTATTCACTTGAACTAATGCTCTCGACATGTATTTATACGACCTTAATAAAAAAAAGGCAATAAAGGCAATCCCGACGGGCGTCCGACAGGTGTTTGACGTGAACAAGGTTTATACCGGGGTATAACGCTAGTTTGTTAAAAACGGGCACGTAGATTTACCAATCATTCAGTGGAAATAACGCATTTTATATGTATAACTGCATGCTTATACTCCTGACCACAACCCTAGTAAAAACCATGTCAAGAAACTAAATGAGCACGTCGGGAAGTCGAAGAATGGTCTGATAGAGCTTAATGATCTAATAAGACTGTTCAATTCATCATTGGCAATTAATTTATTTTACAGGCTCAATATGCTTAAAGTTTATTATGAAGGTTAAATGTACTGAACAGGTTGTATATATCATTCCTTTTTAAAAAACTTGCTTATAATCAAAATAATCTAAATACACTGCTAAAAAGGCTATATATACTAAATATTTTGTTTATTTAAACATAGTCAATATAACTAATTAAATAGGCTACATTTGCATAATTTCTGGATGACTATTGCTATATGATATTATTTAATTGAATTTTATTATTCTTTTTCTATTGTTGGATAGGTTGAATATTACACTGACGATCATTCTAATTAACCATAATGATTTTGCTATTTTATATTAAAATTATCCAAAATATTACATCCAGCCAGAGTGAAATTAGCAAGTTTTATTCACATGTTTCTTTGACTTTTCACATCATAGTACAAAATAAGCAGGAGATTTCAAACTGGATTTAATACCAGATTAGAAAAAAACAGACCTTCAGAAATAGGCACTACGTTTGAAGATAGAAGGATATCTTTTCTTATCATCTCTTTTGCGGAGGGTAACCGTTATTTGATGTTCACCGTGTATAACAAATGACGCAAAAAACCCGGATGTTGGCCTGTGCACTATTGGTTTTATTTTATTTTATTTTAATAATTATGTTTTATAAACACGACATTAACAATTATGGTATCAGAATGATTTACAAAATTCCCTAACAATTTACAGTCCTAATCGCTGGTTAACTTTTCACGAAAGATCAATGGAATATGTTTGCCCTAGATTAAAGGTGGTTTGTTGGCCCTCTATACAAAGAGGTTTTTAACTAGGGCACTTAGCCACAAATTATGAATAAATGGCAGTTTGCACAATACAGCTCCTCTGCATTTTCAAAGTCAAGGATAAGAATTTTGTGTGAAGAATCAAGTATGGTACTCAACAACGTTTTTTTGAATAATACCCTCCCTGGGGTACACAGGTAACATTTACTTAAAAAAACCTTTCAAAAAGCTGTTCTCTACTGATACCGCAATGCCTTGGGATTTCATAGTTTGTATGTACCAATATCTAGCGTTGATCTGTAAAGTTAAAATAAGGGCCCTGGGGTCAATCAATTGTCTAGCCTCGGAAGTCACCAGTTTAAAATAAACTTATATAGGGGAAATTGTGTCATAATAATAACGCCCAATGCATTCATGTTTGTGTTTAGCAGTGTAACGTAATAACACATACACACATAAACGCAATGAATAGTTCTTTGTTCGTAATTCAGTTGTTAACACAAGTTTTTCAAGTCAATTATATATTGTAATAATCTGATAAAACTCCCAGGACATGATAACATCAGTCTAAATTCACCCGTACAGGAATCCTCCCAGCATGTGTCCTGAAGATAACCATCAAATGTTCCTCCTGTGGGTAAGATCCCTCCTTGAGTAGCCAATATATTTCTGTTTAAATACATGTATCGTTACATAAACGTGTCAATTTGAGAGGTCAAACTAATTTGTTGAACTGCATATACAGGCGTATTTACAATCTGGTAAGTGCATCGACACGAAAACAAACATCAATTTACCATGTAATCTTGTCACGATCTCTAATTTTAACAGACTGAACGGAGTTGCAAGCATGCATCTACTGTCAAGAAACCAATTAGTAAAATATCCTCTCCGGCTATATTGACGTTAATGTATAGCCTGCATTATTGAGTAACCAGATGTATACTTACATTGTACGACAGCAGCATCGCGAGATGCTCTTCAAAGTTATTTAAATTTGTTATTCATAATATGATCCTCGGGTTCAACATTTTTACACAAACTGATATAATGAACGCACTCTGAAAATGGCCTTGTCTGAATAACAAATCCCGTGGCATTTATATTTGAATGTGTTATTATTTTAAGTTTTGTTTCAAACCATGCCCTTGGTATGAACAACACGCATCGCACACGATAGTCAACAGCGATAGTTTGAATAATATAGGGAAAATTCCTTAAAAACCTGCTTCCTTAAACGGCAAGTTCCAAGTTATTTATCGTCTAGAGGTCCCCTTCAAAATATATTTTAATTTTGATCCTGTGTTTTAACTAGATGCACAAAAGCTGTGGTCAGTGTGTTGGGGGGGCGACAGTTTTTAACCTTACCTGAGCATACTGTGGTCATTGTGAGCAATACGCATATGGTGGTTTCCGTCACTAGTAATATATCTCAAAAGTAAACACCGACAGTAAAAAACATATTTATGAAAAGTTTATGTTTCTTGAATTGTCGACTGGTGCTTTGATTAAACACTAAACATAGCCCCACTTACAAAACATAGATGTGCGATCACAAGCAATAAATGAGAAATATATTGACACGTTCGTGTGAAAAGAAAATTGTTTAGCATGTTCAATTAATACATGCACTATAAAATGAAGGCCTAATACGTATGGCATAATACAAAGTCAGCGTATGCTAAGACTCATTCATTGAAATGTGTTTCTATATGAGTTACGATAAAATATAAATGATGGACATTTGTTCATGTTTCCAGCTGTGTTTGATAAGATGATACAAATACACACTACACAAAGAAATAAATTTATTAATTTATAAATATCGTACCTTAATTAGATGAATCATCATTGTTAGAGCACACAAATATAAGTGTTCTTTTCATTTGTCATTTTGGCATGTTACAGTAGCATTGTTTCAATTCTAATACCATAATAAAAAAGTGTGCGTATATACATTATGATAATGGATATACGTCACGGACAACTACAATGAAATTTGGAAAAATACCGCATAACCAAACCAGTAAATTTGTTTGTTATACAAATGGTTGAAGAAAGACAAAAAGTTTGTCGTGCAATCGTTCGATTACCGAATATACCATCTTTATAATGTTAGCGATGTGTTTTTCTTGAATGAAAACAAAGAATGTACTTACTGAGGTATGACATTTAAACAAATAATACAGTTAATAATCACATCTTAAATTACAGCTCACACATAACGTTTTTTCACTTGAAAGCACTTATCAAAATTATGATCAATACACTGCAGAAACATTAAAGGTGAATAACCCCAACAGTCATATATTTAATGCAAATAGTCTATACAATCCAAGACAAAACAAACCATGCACCATTGAAAATAAAAATGGGTAAATCTGAATTCGAACCCCGCCAAGGACGGTCCTAAGCCCGCGCTGAAAAAGGTGGGATGGGCGTAGGGCAAGCTACCCTACCCTATTGAAACCCTACTGATACAGAAACGCACAACAAAATAACAACATACATTACGGACCTTAAAATAGGTGGACCTCCATCTGAAGGACGTATAACGCCGGACGGTGAAAGCCAGTGTCAACAAGTAATCTGGTCATTAATGGAAGTTTTTTTCCATCACAGAAGGATACACAAGACAACGTGGGTGTCATCAGACCTGTATTAGAGCGGACGAGCGGAATTACATAGAGACGCTTGCAACAAAGGCGGAATAGGCAACTTATCAGAATAGAACTACGGATCTGTTCTCCATCACCAAGAGACTAGAATGAAAGTTTGCCCGGCCGGAGAGACAACGATTTAGGAGTTAAAACAGATGACAAAAGACAGGAGAAGAGGTGGATTGAGCACTTCCAGTGTCTACTCATAATATCGAACCCATCGGAGATTCCGCTAGCTACGAGCGATCTGCCAATCAAGTGTTGCACTCCCACGAAGGAATAGATCAGCAGCGACATCAATCAATTGAAGAACGGAAAATCTGCAGGACCTGATAGCATACCCAAAGAAGCGCTTAAGACTGTGTAAAGACCAGTGGGAGCTACTTTCGCAATATATGGGAAGAAGACAACATTCCAACAGAGTGGAAAGAGCGATACTTAATCAAGCACCCCAAGAAAGGCTCCAACTAACGGGGAATCACGTTGTTGTCAATGCCAGTAAAGGTGTTTAATCGTATCCTGCTGGACCGAATGAAAGATGCAGTAGAACCACACCTCCGTGACCAACATGCGGGCTTTAGAAAGGAGACATCTTTCTGGAACAATCCCTCGAGTGAAATTCCACCATGTGTGTCAACTTCATCGACTATGAAAAGGCATTCGACAGCGTTGACATGGAGTCCCTCTTGCGACTTCTGAGACACTACGGCGTGCTGGGAAAGATAATAAATATCTTCAGGAAGTCGTATGAAAGGTTTACCGGCATAATCGTTCATGGTAGACAGCTCACGGACACATTCGAAATGAAAACAGGTATAATGAAAGGCTGCTTACTCTCACCTTTCCTTTTCCTGATGGCCATAGACTGGGTAATGAAAACCTCGACGGTTCAGAAGCGGAATTGAATTGTGTGGATACTCTGCAAACAGTTGGAAGACCTCGAGTTTGCCAATGATCTGGCTCATCTTTCCTACACCAGTAACAGATGCAGGAAAAGACAAACATAGTAGCGGACAACTCAGCAAAGCTGGCCTCACCATCAACAGAATCAGATCTGGGTGTTCAAGACAAACTGCATCCAACAACTATCACATCACAGTCCACGGTACGGCGCTGGAGGATTTAGACAGCGTCACTTATCTCTGAAGCATTCTGGACAAACAGGGAGGAACGGATGCAGATGCCAGAAACCGCATCGGTAAAGCACGAGCAGCTCTCCATCAGCTGAAGAAAATCTGGGGATCCAGTGCCATTGGCATCACCACCAATATTTGGCTTTTCAATATTATCGTTAGGCCAATACTCATCTTAGGAGCAGATATCTTGAGAACCACTGTCACTACCATTAAAACAATACAGGTCTTCATCAACACCTCCCGCAGTATGATTCTCAAGATCCGCTTGCCAGACAAGATCTCTTACGAAGAACTATAGAGAATAACAAAGCAGCAGCCAGTAGAAGAAGACATCCTTAAAGGACGTTTGCGGTGGATAGACCTCGACCTTTGCAAATCTGCATATAATACAACAAGTCAATTTCTCACATGGAACTCCCTACGGGAAAAAAAGCGTGCGGCCTAGAAACACATTGCGCCGAGATCTGGATGCAGATGCTTAGCAGATGGGCCAAAAAATAGAGGAAGCTGGGGAGACTCGCCCAGAACGGAGACGCCTGGAGGAAGCTGGCTTTCTAAGAGGGGACCACGGGCGAAGATGAGATAAGAACGCTAAAGTCGCCGCCTTTGAAGGTTAAGATCAAGCATTCAGAGTTTCAGGATTAAGCGGTATCACGAGCATCACCTAGAAGTTTTCACAAAACTAAATTGTGTAATTATCTTAAATCACATAGCATCGTAATTCCAAGAGTAAAGCGGATTTTGTTTTATTGTATTTTCTAGGACGTTAAACCAACCACATGTGCAGTTGTTGTATGGATATTTACTCATCAAAATCACATATCAGATTACACGGCCACTGTCAATACAGTAACGTGTCTATCTGACTGGTGCAATCGTTTAACGTCGACGTCAGGTAAATAATTTAGGGTGGCCTTGAAGAATTTTACCATGTATCCTTTCTATGTGTTAAAACAATATACCACCTACACTGTTTTATTAATAAATATATGAAACCATCTGGAATGTATGCAATTGCGGGATGTAATTCTCGACAATATCACCTAAGGAATATCAGCCGGAAGCTCGTTTTCAAAAATAAGGTTAGTTAAAGAGAAATTGTGGACGTATTAACTTGTACATAAAGATTTCAACACAGTCTTGTGCGTATAGAAACTTAATTCGGTGTGGTCAATTTTGAACACGCTTTCCACGAAAGTATTGTTCTATGAGTTAAAGTCGCTGTAATTCTTCCATCGCATTTACTTGTGATCATCTGACATCATCTTTAAACATGATCAGATGCTTGTCTAAATGTTACAAATCGTGCGATCTTTAAAGACGCGTCTTGCTTCAATTTATCTTTTTTCAGACAAATCCGTCCTTATTTAAAGCTTTTTAATGACAGCGACGTCCCATGGTGTTATTCTAATGATTTTTGATAGGACGCAATAAATGATAGTTTTAAGCCGAATCTACCATGGAGTGTGCGATATAATTGTCATGTGTGATCATAATAATACAAAGTAAAAATACGGACTGCGATAATCTTTCTGTGTATCGTTTGAAATTGCATGTGTAAATAATCATGAAAGACTACACAATAAACTATTTTGCATTGTTATAAACCGATCGAGTAACAGCATTATATCATCTTCTAAACACCTAATACCATTCAAAAAATTTCCGGGATCAACCGCGCATTTGCTGGTCACTGCGAATGGTATTCATGTATAACACTTTAGTTGTTTTTTACAATAATAACTTAATACTGGAGTTACTTTTCTCTTTTTTTATTTTGTCTACCGCCCTCGTATGCATCGGAACTCCACGCTTATGGATATTAAAGCAACGGTCAACACTAAGCGCTACATTATTTCTTGATTACACTTTTTGGAACATACAATTCTATACCGGTTCTGAGACTTAATTAACCATTCTTACATTAATACGGTTCGCCCTGACAATTATTATTGATTTATATAAGTGATGAAAGTATATATACACGTATATTACAATAGGTTTACAAATAAGGTTGCTTTTCTGATATATTTACAGTAGTTTTATAGTATTTTCAACGTGAGAACATTATACTAACAAAGCTGATGACTTTCAATTTCACGCTTTTATTCCTCGCTAATTTGTCTTAATTTACAATACAAAGTTTTCTTTTTAAAAACTTCAGCAAATTTTAGGTTAACATATAAAGACGTATTGGTAATTTCATATGATATGTTATTTTTTTACATGGATATCAATATGTATTATAAATAAGAATGATACTACAAAAACTATCAATACAACAACTATTTCATATTAGGAAGTTTGTCAAAGATCGTGCATTGCACCCTTTCAACAAGATAACAAATGTAATAAAGCGCTTGTTCATGCGTCGACAATATATGTAATAGTTATAAATGGTTACATGATAAACGATAAAATACATAACAATTGTTTGCTTTCGAATTATAAGGTATTAAAATGAACATAAACGTGTATGAATACTCGATCGATTTATAATTTTTATATTTAATTCTTGATATAAGAATAATGCCAAGAAGCATTGTCGGGAGAATTCTTGTCAACAACCGCTTTTTTTTTATTTTAGCTGATCGACCAAGTAACTATTCCCTACAAGATAGACACATACACCACAGTCATAAAACAATAAATGAAAGTATGGGGTGTCGCCTGGTTTAAAGGCAGGCCAAAGATCACACTTGACTGGATTTAATCAAACACACATATGTATAAATGAAAACCGAAAATCAAGTTTGAAAGATGTTAACGCAATTGATTGTTAGTGAATATAATAAGTTTCAGAATAATTACTTTGCATTGACAACATTATTTTGACAAAACTACCAACGACACTAACTTAACTATATATTTTTACATATAAATGCATACATATAATCAGGGTGACGCAAATAATCAAATGCAATCAATCACATCAACATTTATGTAGATTGTTAGAGAATAAAATACATGTCGTTGACAAGGACTAAAAATTCTAAAGCTATTTTGATATTGTTGTTAAATCCGTTTGTATGTTTTTTAATTACGTGCATATATGCAATATACATGCTTAAAATGACTGAACATAGTTGCATATTTAATTATATTACAAACGACAACAATAGACGAAATGTAGCCAAATTTACAGGGAATACAAAGGACGTCAACGACGTATATCATTCAATAATATTTGAAGAAAAAACTATTTCTAGATTATTTGTTATCGTTTTTGTTCTCATGATTGTGTGTAAACCATAGTTTCATATATTGCGCATATACAATGATACAGTGAATGCAATGGTTATACATTCAGACACTCGGAATACCAAAACTGCACAAGATAGGGAAAATTTAGAAGTTTACTTGATTTGTAAATAGTCTATTAGAAGACATATTCATATAAAAGAAACAGTATACAAAATAAATAATAACAATCAATTTAAGGGTAAAGCAGATTAGGAGTAGTTTTGACAGACACTAACTGAATAAAATAGCATCAGAGCAACCGTACGTTATAACATAAGTTTAACCTACAGCATTTGTCAAATATTCTTCAACGCCAGTCGTGTCAAATTATTGAACGAGTTAAATTAACGAACAACACATTTATCTCTTTAGGAATTAAACTCGTTATATCCTTATGTACTTTTTGCTATGGGAATTTTCGCTACAACATGAAATTAAAGAAAATGCTGGTGATTAAACCAGTAGACTTTTCTTCGAATTCAATTTTGATTTCTGTTCCACCGAAAATCATCCGAGCAATGACAACTCTGTCCGTACCATGCCCAGATATCGGGACAGTTGCGGAACCAATTTTTGTACAACCTTCATCAGTGACAAATATTGCGTCCTTATTTGTCGAAGTATATATATCAACAATCATGTTTGTTTGGTTTTCTCTTATAGGTGTATACCATTTTTGCCCTTGTTTTTCTCCATTAATCAGTTTCTGACCTGATTATACCAATACGACAAAAATATCGACGCATCGGTAGACACCACCAATTAGTGTACGTTTTTCCAAGGGATGCTTGCTGTCGTCAAATCTACCAGAGGCGTTTGTGCCATACGTGTACTTAGATATCCGTTCCTTTATGAAGGTCGGGCTGTGTCCAAAAATAACTGCACCCTTGAGGACGGAGAGGCCTGCGTCTGTAGGAATGATAACTTTCATTCTTGGGAATTCCATACGAATCGTTTCCTGAAGTAGAGGTGACTCCGAGTAACCTCCAACCATTAAAATGGTCTCAACACCGCACAATTCCGGATTGCGAAGCATTTGTGACAGATGATGCACAATGCTGTCAATCGATTTTTTGAAGAATGATCGAAAGGTATTGACGCCTATACGAATTTTGTCGAGAGAAAGACTAATCTAAAAAAACGAAAACGACATATAAGAATGTTATGCATACAATTAATTCTACTACTACTACTACTACTTCTACTACTATTACTACTACTACAACTACAACTACAACTACAACTACAACAACTACTACTACTACTACTACTACTACTACTACTACTACTACTACTACTACTACGACTACTTCTACTACCTACTTCTACTACTACTACTACTACTACGACTACTACAACTACTACTACTACAACTACTTCAATTGCTACAATAACAACTACTACTACTACTAAACCTACTACTAGTACAGCAACAACAACAACTACTACTATTACTACAACTACTACTACTACTAAAACT